>NW_024573416.1:0-744 GCF_018153835.1 Drosophila eugracilis
ATATAGATATATGTATAATAAGTTATATCAATATATAACTTATTATATTTATATGTATAATACATAATTTCTTATTATTATTGACTTAACATGTTTTGGTCAATATCTGGTCGGCAAACGCCTACCTATATATGTTTTTCCCCTTCAGTGAAAAACGTAACGTCATTTTCAACACTAAGGTTTCATCATATTATGGATTTTTCTATTTTTTCCATATAATATATATGGAGGTTTTTATATTATTTCATATAAATATTGTATTTATAAGTTATACTTCCAATATATAATTTATTATATTTATATGTATAATACATAATTTCTTATTATTATTGACTTAACATAAAAGTTTTAATACTATATCGGTCGGCAACCACTGCCTACCTATATGTTTTTGACACGCCTTCAGTGAAAAACGTCATTTTTCATACTAAGGTTTCATCATATTATGGATTTTTCTATTTTTTTTCCATATAATATATAGTTTTTTATATTATTCATATAAAATATTGTATTTTATACTTTATATCAATATATAACTTATTATATTTATATGTCTATATATAATTTTTTATTATTATTGACTTAACATAAGTTTTGGTCAATATATTTGGTCAGAAACTACTGCCTACCTATATATGTGTTTTTTGGACACGACTTCAGTAAAAAACGCTCATTTTTCAAGGTTTCATCATATTATTGATTTTTCATATTTTCCCATATAATATAGATATATTTTTCTATTAT
>NW_024573417.1:0-7931 GCF_018153835.1 Drosophila eugracilis
TGTATATTCACCCTCAAGTTACCTATAAACGTTAGTATAATTGGAAAGCATTTCTCTATTGCATAATTAGTCTACGTATAACCAGCCTCCAACTGTTAGTAATCTGCATGGCTCTTCCGCTTTACAGTAAGATATTTCATCTACAAATCTAATATAAATGTTTATAAATCACATGTAATGAATTTCGCTTTCCTTTATACTTTATGTATAAATTTGTTTTAATTCTTTTGTAGTTAATTTATAATTAACCTATAATTTATCTTTCTTTCAAGTAAACCACTTGCAAAATTCAACAGAAAGTCTCGTATAAGTTCTGTATACGTACTTCTCTATTGGCGTCAAAAGAACATCACAAAAAAACAATACAGATTCGCGCTTTTTTTTGCAAATCTGTTGGTCGGTGCCGGAAGGTCAAATTTTACCCGAACACCATTCGTCAGGAAAACCTTGTAGCATTGATTCTTATTTAACTTTAAATAAAATATAAGCAGACTCGCGTTTTTTTTGTACATTTGTTGGTCAGTGCCTGCGAGTCAAACTTTACACGAAAAAAATTGGTTTTTTTTTCCTGGTAATATTGTTTCTCGTTTATGTTCAAATGAAATATAAACAATCGATAGTTTATGTATACCTAATTAATTCATCACTTAATAACCCACAATATCAGTATAACTACAAATATTTAAAATATAATTCATATGTATTGCATGAACTCTTTTTCTACAAGATTAGCGTGTAATAAGAGTTAAAAAAGATCATGCTTATTTGCGGTGGTCTCTTTTTGCCATGTAGACAACAACCTGTAAACCTTTTGCGGGTGGTAGAGCAGTACAGCTATATAAACAAAAGACGAACGACAAGACCAAGCTCCAAAGAAGCAATGTAAACAAATGTCCCGCAAGTATTTTTTAGGTAAACGTTGAGTGTTCCCACTAAGGTGCTTGTATTAGAAGACGATGTGTAAAAAAATACAAATATCAAATTTCCGTACACTAAACATGCCATACAAAACTTTGTACAAGCAGAACAACCAACCACAACAAATTTTCCAAAAAGAAGAATGTTTCTCGTTTATGTTCAAATGAAATATAAACAATCGATAGTTTATGTATACCTAATTAATTCATCACTTAATAACCCACAATATCAGTATAACTACAAATATTTAAAATATAATTCATATGTATTGCATGAACTCTTTTTCTACAAGATTAGCGTGTAATAAGAGTTAAAAAAGATCATGCTTATTTGCGGTGGTCTCTTTTTGCCATGTAGACAACAACCTGTAAACCTTTTGCGGGTGGTAGAGCAGTACAGCTATATAAACAAAAGACGAACGACAAGACCAAGCTCCAAAGAAGCAATGTAAACAAATGTCCCGCAAGTATTTTTTTTACGGTAAACGTTGAGTGTTCCCACTAAGGTGCTTGTATTAGAAGACGATGTGTAAAAAAATACAAATATCAAATTTCCGTACACTAAACATGCCATACAAAACTTTGTACAAGCAGAACAACCAACCACAACAAATTTTCCAAAAAGAAGAATGTCTAATGGCGCTAGAGTTAGGGCTAGCGGCAGCGGGTATACTACTTTGATGTACAAAGAGCAGTACAGATATATATATGTATATAAGCGGAACAAAACCACACCCCTTTACAAAAAGAAAACCGACGAGTGGCAGGTCACATAAGTTTTTCTTTTTTACGATGGCAGTAAGCGCTGCTAGTTGGGCGGTTGTAAGAAAAGAAAAGCCTATTAAAACTTCAAAATTATTGATGGATAACTTTTATAAATTATCTTTAGGTATGCTCATTTATGCTTAAACAATTTTTTTTGGATATGTTTAAAAGAAAAACTTAGTCTAATCTCATGGTGGATTATCGTTTCAATAAAATATGACAAACTGCTTAAAAGTACACTTCGACTTGTATAACTTTTATGAAAATGTGTGTACTTACCTCCCTGTTAAGAATAGATGTAACAGTCTTTAATACTTTTAGCTTTTTCTACGGAAATCATTATAAGATAGTTGGCGTTATCTTACCGCTTAACGGTAACAAACCACAATTCTCTAAAAATAAAAGAAAGGAGTGAGATTTTAAATTTTTAAATACAAATAAATACATACGACAATATATTGGTGGCACTAATTTTATTCCGCATCAAGCAAGCTGAACCACTTTTATTAAAATAGGAGTAAGCTTATTAAATAGTTTTTTTCTCTGCGAAAAGTCAAATTTGGGCAATTGAAATAATCTCTGATGCCAGGCATTCATTGAAGTGCAGTTTCTTGACACTGAAAATAAATGAAAACAGACAAATATAAAATATTGATACTTAATAAGCACATACGCCTAATTGTCACGCAATTTTACTACATTAATTTATTTATTTACAACAACGGCATCTTACAATGAAAAAGAAAACAAAAGTAGAACAGCGGATTTTTAATACGGCGACGGCAAAAACAGTAAGTGTGCAGACAACTATGCATAGCGCTTTTTCGTCAAAAAAAAAACAGTAGATTTATTTAAATATGTAAGAATATTGCGTGGGCTAACTAACTCCAAATTTTATTTAACACAACTTAAAATTTTTGATATATTTACATTCACTTATAGTAATTTATCGAAAAAACATTTTCAAAATAAAATTTCGACTTGATTAAATTTATTGTAAAAATAACTATGACGCTCCATTTTATTTTTTCACAACGAGAGAATAAACGAGTAACCTTACCGAACAACAAAACATTAAAAAATGGCGGGAAGTTCATCAATTTAATTTATTCTATGCAGGCTACGATGCCGGCAGCGAGTGTCTGGCTTTAAAAACGCAAACGGCTCTGCAAGATCTGACGCTTCGCGCTATGGACAACCGCACCAAATGACAAGAAAACGAAGAATGGCTAACTGCGCCTCGAACGCTTATTTTGCACTTCGGCTGTGACGCGGGCAGACCCGCTTCGGCTTTGAACCAGTGTTGCCGTCGGCTCGTTATAGAAAAAGGCTAGATTGATTATAAAAAAAGGATAGCAAAGGACAAAAATTTAAAAAAAAAGGACAAAAAACAAGACAAAATATTTTTTCCATACATTTTATGTAATATCACTCTTTATTGGTTGCCAAATCGTTTAGAACATCGTCAATGTCATCATTGCAAACTTCTAAACTTTGATTTATTGTAGATTGGTTGCTTCCAATCATTTTTAAATATTTCTCAGGAATTTCATATTCATGGCAAAAAATATATTAACTGAAAATTCATTTACTATATAACATAATATCTATATACTCTTCGACAAACACATTTTACATTTTAATATATAATTAGTATAAAAAACGAAGATATTGTTTGATAATCTGTAATTAATCTATTAAAAATTTGCTGAGGTGGCCAACTGGATTTGTGGCAGCATGCTGTGCAACAAACATAGCCAGTGCCGCTTCTCGTCTACACAATGCATTTGTTGCTATCGGCTTAAAATTAATTTTATTTGCCTGGGCTGCGCATTTTGTATGTGCTTTTTCGTCACCATATGTACACGGATCTGGTCAATTTTCGGGTTTATACTGCATTTTGCAGTTTTATGCTTTTTCATTGTCTTTCTGCACCACTGCACTGCACTTATAAAAGTAATGTACATTTTGATTACTTTTCAGCACTTTACACAAAAATAAAAAGCGGATAAAAAAGGCCAGGTCAAAATAAAAAAAGGGACAGATAAAAGGCGTAGGGATGTTTTACATTTTTTCCGGCTGACGCAGTTAAAAACCGGACAGATCTGTCCGGAAAAAGGATAAAACGGCAACACTGCTTTGAACACACAAACGAATAGTAGTAGATACATGCATATGTATATGTGTATAAGTCAACCAAACAACGGCACCTTGCAAGAACATCATTACCGCAACAATATAATTCCTTCAACACTAATAACACCAAACGAAAAAGCGCTCTGAATTCAAACGATCGCAGAATGGCGGAATGTGGTTCAAGTGCTTATTTGCACTTCGGGCGTAACGAGGGAAGTGGCGCTTCCGATTTTTACCCATGAACAGACATATGTACATTCAAACATATGCCTGTAAGCAAGTGTATAAGCCAAACAATCGGCACTATTTAATGTCTAACGGTTTTTCTAAACTACGCTTTCAAAAACGTGATAGGAACACTTGCAAAGAAATTATATTCCCTTCTCCATAAAAAGCAGAAATAACTAAGAACCAAATGATAAACGATCAAGTGGGTAACGGTTTCTTAAAAATTACGACGCAAAAACAAAACTTTGCCATTGAAAGTGACGCTTTACATTTTTGGCACATAAAATAACGGTACAATCATACATGTTTATTTGATACATATCCCATTAAAACTACAATTTTTTCAATACTTGATAGATCGGGAGTTCAAACCTGAAACTTTTATTAAGTAAAATGAATGATGCAACTTAATGTAAAACTTGCAAAATATTACATATTTTAAATTAAAAGAGACAAAAATATTTTGGTTTTAATTTTTACTTTGCCATTTCTTTATGTCTTGTTTTTTATTCAGACTTGTTCAAATTTACGCAAAGAAATCATTGCCTTACACCATCATATTTTATTCCTCATCAATACAAATCCTACAAACAACAGTTCCAAACGACAAAAGATGGATGGCGGCATCGTTTGGTTTTTCCAGACGAGTGGTGGCCTGGGCAGCGACGCCGCTTACGGCATTGGACATTCGTACAACAATGCGACGCCATATAAAAACCCCGACTACCGGCAGACAGCGACACCCGAAAGAAAAGGAAATAATATATACATATACACTCATACTTAAATGACGTTAGTCGTCGCACGGGCCAGTGCGCTTTGGCTTTTAGGAATAAAAACGCCAATGCAATGTTTTCAGAAACGTAAACTCCGCAACGGTGGCGCCGCTTACTCGTCCGATTATTTTCGGTACACATACACTGTTTTTGCCATATTTATTAGAATCATATCAAACAAATAAATCAAAATCAAAAGAAAAAAAAAAAACACGAAACGTAAATCGTACTGTGTAGTAGCAAAAGTTAGCGGAATTTGGTTTTTAATATTTATGTGTTGAATGTACATAGTGTATATATCCGTTTCAACCGACCGAATAGCACACAGTATATACACAATGCAAATGAAATGAAAAAATGCAAAAAGTAACAATGGATTGAAACGAAGAACGGCACCTTATGTAGGTATATCATACATATATATGTACATATTAAGGGTGCAACCGGGTAATGCTTTTTTGATTCGACGTCGCCTACAACGCAAATTAGCGCTATAGACAGCGACGCTTAGGGCTTTAACGCCAAAACTTTTGTATTAAAATTATTTAAATGTAATATCTTAAAAACAAAAAAATGTACCATTTTAAACTTGTCAATCTACATTTTTGTAATAATATTTTTATATTGCTTAAAGTTTTCGAGTTTAACCCTATACACGCTTTTTAATACAACTATATTTGTAATAGCAATATTAGTTATTATTAGTTCAATTACAAGCCCATGAGATTATGAGACATTAGGAGTTATAAAATATTAAAAAACTAAGTTTACTACTTTCGAATAGTCAAATGATCTAAATAATGAAATTGATTGGTTCGCTTCCCCTCTTTTAAAGTTCCAAAAGTTCGTGTTGATAGGCGAACAGTGAGTGTTTCTTTTTGGTATTGCGCAATATTGACGATAAAATATGAAAACATTGTTTTTAGCTATTTTTCTGAAAAACATATAGTGAAAAATTGGATAACCCTGATGATTCGTCAAAATACCAGTTTTAGTCTATAAAAAGAAATAAATGCTACAATATAAAATGACATAAACCGTGGAGTTACACATTTCTCAAAATATATGATAAAATTTAAAAACAACTGGTTTTTCCGCAAAAAATTAGTAATTTGGTCATCACAAAGCGATAAATGGTGATAAAATTAAATGCCATATGTCACGTAATTTCTAACCTTTTACTGTTCAAATTTGAGATTTTTCTTTTAAGATGTTTATGAAAGGAAGGCGAAATTTCCCAATTCCGTTTTGGCTTCAATTTTCTGATTTTATATTTCAATTTTAAACTAACCGCCGCATTTTTGTGGAGACCGCCGTATATTTAAAAAAGACTTTAATCTAGTAAAGCTGTTATCGATATCCGGAACAATAATCTTTGGGTTATCGATACTTTTGTTGTGCAATCGATGCTTTAATAGATATGTATGGTATTTTTAAAACACACCAAGTGCGGTCATACTGGTTTCGTTTTATCGTCTGGATTGTGAAGTTTGTGTTGTTGTGTACGTTCAAAAGTCGGTCGGCAAGCAATTTAAAGTAACTGCAATCAAAGCTGAACCAAAAAACTCGGAAGTTAATAAACCGCAACTTTGAGCGTTGAGAAGCAAAAAAAAGGTTAACAGACTTTGGGCTGTGTTAATTTCAACATAAGGTTGGAATTTGAGATCTCTAAGCGGAAGGAAATTGAAGGAAGGACAAGAAACAAATGCGTTTTCTCTGCGCTCCTACTTTGCGATCTCTTTTCGCTCAAGCGAGCGAAGAGAATGTATATGTCGTGAGTGGATGAATCTACAAAAAAGGAACGCATAAAAAAGCGAGAAATCGAGAAATAAAACGCAGTGGCGTGTGAGTCACGAGCAAGCTGAATCATCACGCCCCAATACCTATTGGGCGAACACATTATTGCCGATATCGCACAGGATCTCGAACAGCACGAAGACCCTCAGTTTGACAACTATTTGCAGAACCGCCTTGCCGAGAGTCTGCAAATTACCGGTGACGCCGGTGAGCACCATCTCCAACTGTCGGACGATACAGCGGACGAACTCTCTGCTCCTGGCGTCGTGCCCTCCAAATCGGAAATAAAGGATAACGACAGAGAAGGCGACGAGGAGTGGAAGTACATACACGAGGTCCAGCAAAGCGAAAAGCACTAACAGTCAGCAGCAGCTCCTTTTGGCAGCGGAAACCCGGCAATGGATTTGGTCCAGGGCTGCACTCTGGAGATTTAGTCTTGGGTCACAGTGCTGCCGCTTGGTCTAAATCTGGGCGAGGAGGACCGTGGAATAAATAAAAAATGAAGGCGATTTGTCCACCTAATTCCTAACACAACCACTTCTGACAGACGAGGTGAAGAAGGTCAGGAGCCAAAAGTTTGGGTAGCAGAACAATTGGCTTGGAACAGGATCACTTTTCGAAGCAGCTGAAATCTCACCAGGAAGGTCAAGACTTAGGCCAAGCTCCGATGCTACTACCTATGAACTAGCAGTCTGCGTGAACCAATCCCACACCATTAGATCAAGGAGAAGGTCATTATTATTATCCCAGCCAGTAGCCCAAGAACTATTAGCAAGCGTAGACATACAGCAAGGAGAACTTTGATTGTGCCGAGGGGCTAGAGGATAACCATTCCCAGCTTAATCCCAATGCTGTGGCGCTTTGTACCCAGCTATGGCTCCCAACCGTCATCTCCCCTTCCAGGCATGGATGATCCCATATACTCGATTTACAACCCGCCAGATTCTTGGTGGTCCCCTGGGATGACCTGGTGGCGGAGAGTCCACACGGAAAGGATCTGCCAGGAGCAACATGGATATTACAATTGCGGTACCCGATGAGCGTGAGTTCGATACTGAAGCGAAATAAGCGACCACACGAACTGGATCAGGAATCGGACATTTTGGCACCAAAAACCTGGATATCCTGGCGCGCTCTGGTGGTGGTGCAGAATTTCACTGTGATTCAGCGGCATTAGATGTTCTGGATCACGGTCCGGAAGGACCGAAGTGTTGATATGGACTTGTCACTGGATCAGCTACCGCCATGGCATAAATCACAAGCAATCAGTTGCTGCCAAGCACAATGCCTCTATTGAAGATATCCTGAATTC
>NW_024573418.1:0-937 GCF_018153835.1 Drosophila eugracilis
ATAATAAGTTATATTGATATAACTTATAAATACAATATTTATGAAATTAATATAAAACATACAACATAATACATTGGCACAGAAAACTACAATATGATGAAACCTTTTGCAGGAAAAATGACGTTTTCTACGGAAGGCGTGTCCAAACATATATAGGTGGGCATGTCGGTTACGATGCCCAGATATTGACCGAAAAAAAACTTATGTTATGTCAATCAATAAGAAATTGAATAGATCATATACACATAACTAATAAGTTATTACCCTATGGGTTCAATACTTATATGTAGTCAATGCACTATGAATACTTCCTCCTCCTTTCTTTTGCAATATAACAGAGCACATCCGGCTGCGCCAAAAGAATGAATACCATTTTCGAACAGCGTGTCCAAAACCAACTATATGATGGTCATTCACCATATCGCTGATTGACAAAATTCATAATATATATATAAATTTTTGTCAATATTTATAAAAAGGAAATTTATAATAATAATATTATCCAGATAAATGTCGATACCTTTCCTCTTTGAATATTGAACTTGGCTACGCGTGGTTAATATTTACTCTTCGGATAATATCGCTGAAACAAAGGCCAAGGTGTTATATAGTGACGCCACTTATTATAACCGCATACCCGCTTCCCATTATTATCGTCGCTAATTTCTCACCTCCAACAGAAAGGTGGTATATATTGTAATCTCTGACTGATATACTATATGGCATTTACCTAACAACTTGGATCATAGAATATCGTTTTGGTATTATGTGGTTCAGTGAGATCAAAGGAATGTAAAAGATATTTTTATATAAGCGTTCGGTTTTATATTATATATATTACTGAAAGTTTATATGAAAAAGATAAAACTCAAATTTATCATCAAATGCAAATGATTTGAATTCAATATCATTTATAATAGATTAATAAAAAATTAAA
>NW_024573419.1:0-1659 GCF_018153835.1 Drosophila eugracilis
TAAAATTGCGAATTTTGATCCATTTTCTCGCAAAAATGGATGATATTACCGTTATCAAATATGCCAACTTAAATTTTCCCATTTTTTCTAATTTAAGTTGGTATTATTGCTATAACTAAGCCAATAGTTTCTCGAATCTGGAATGGCCTACCTCGTTCGATTCCTTGTTAAATTTTTAACAAAAACTGCATTCTACAGCTAAAATTGTGTATTTTGATCCATTTTCTCGCAAAAATGGATGATATTACCCGTTATCAAATATGCCAACCTAAATTTTCCCATTTTTTCTAATTTAAGTATAACTAAGCCAATAGTTACTCGAATCTGGAATGGCATATCTCGTTCGATTCCTTGTTAAATTTCTAACAAAACTGCATTCACAGCTAAAATTCCGAGTTTTGATCCATTTCTCGCGAAAATGGACAATATTACCCGTTATCAAATATGCCAACTTAAATTTTCCCATTTTTTCTAATTTAAGTTGCAGTATTATTGCTATAACTAAGCCAATAGTTACTCGAATCTGAATGGCATATCTCGTTCGATTCCTTGTTAAATTTCTAACAAAACTGCATTCACAGCTAAAATTGCGAGTTTTGATCCTTTTCGCGAAAATGGACAATATTACCCGTTTCAAATATGTCAACCTAAATTTTCCCTTTTTTCTAATTTAAGTTGCGGTATTATTGCTATAACTAACCCAATAGTTTTTCGAATCTTGAATGGCCTTACCTCGTTCGATACCTTGTTAAAATTTCTAACAAAACTGCATTCACAGCTAAAATTGCGGAATTTTGATTCATTTCTCGCAAACAATGGACAATATTACCCAGTGTCAAATATGCCAACTTACATTTTCCCATTTTTTCCAATTTAAGTTGCGGTATTCCATTGGTACTAACTACGCCAATAGTTACTCTCCTTGAATCTGGAATGATATTATATCAAGTTCGATTCGTTTTGTTTAATTTCTGCAATAAAACTGCATCTCAGCAGCTAAATTGCGGAGTTTTGATCCATTTCTCGAAAATTGTTCAGACATATACCTCGTTATCAACATGATGCCAATTTAAATTTTCCCATTTTTCTAATTTAAGTTGCAGTAGCTTATTGTTTATATAACTAAGTCACTAGTTACTCGAATCTGAATGGCATATCTGCGTTCGATTCCTCTGTTAAGCCTACCAACAAAATCTGCATTCACAGCTAAAATTGCGAAGTTTTGATCCATTTCTCGCGAAAATGCACATAGCATATCACCGTTATGCAAATATGCCAGCTAAATTTCCCCATTTTTTTTCTAATTTAAGTTGCGATTATTGGCATAATCTTGCCAATAGATACTCGAATCTTGAATGGCATATCTCGTTCGACTTCCTTGTTAAATTTCTATCTAAAGGCTTCCGTTCACAGCTAAAATTGCGGTACAGTCATTTTCTACCAAAAAATGGATGATATTACCGTTATCCTATATGCCAACCTAAATTTTCCCATTTTTCTAATTTAAGTTGCGATATTATGGTAGCGATAAGCTTGAAAAGCCAATAGTTGCTCGAATCTCGAATGGCTGTATCTCAGTTCATGGAATTCGCGTTATTTCAAGCAAAACTGCTTTCCCAGCTAAAATTTTGCAGGTACAGTCCATTTCTCGCAAATGGA
>NW_024573420.1:0-4092 GCF_018153835.1 Drosophila eugracilis
GTGAAAGTAGAGGTTGAAAGCTGGAACAAAAACAGTCTTTGACTTAGCTCTCGGACTTGTTTTGGCTAAATTAGGGAATAAAAACCAAGAAAAATGAGTAATTTGTTGTTTGGCCTTTTTCCAAAAAATTGATGACCCCCGACCTGTCAAAAAGCGAAAATTTGGCCAAAAATTAAATTTCCGACTTTGGCCACAAAAGTTTATGGGGTGAAAGTAGAGGTCGAAAGCTGCACAAAAACAGTCTTTGACTTAGCTCTAGGACTTGTTTTGGCTGAATTATGGAATAAAAACCAAGAAAAATGAGCAATTTGTGTTTTGGCCTTTTTTCCAAAAAATTGATGACCCCCGACCTGTCAAAAAGCAAAAATTTGGACAAAAATTAAATTTCCGACTTCGGCCACAAAAAGTTTATGGGGTGAAAGTAGAGGTCAAAAAGCTGCACAAAACAGTCTTTGACTTAGCTCTAGGACTTGTTTTGGCTGAATTATGGAATAAAAACCAAGGAAAATGAGCAATTTGTGTTTTGGCCTATTTTCCAAAAATTTATGACCCCGACCTGTCAAAAAAGCGAAAATTTGGCCAAATATTAAATTTCCGACTTCGGCCACAAAAGTTTATGGGGTGAAAGTAGAGGTCGAAAGCTGCACAAAACAGTCTTTGACTTAGCTCTAGGACTTGTTTTGGCTGAATTATGGAATAAAAACCAAGAAAAATGAGCAATTTGTGTTTTTGGCCTTTTTTCCAAAAAATTGATGACCCCCGACCTGTCAAAAAAGCAAAAATTTGGACAAAAATTAAATTTCCGACTTCGGCCACAAAAGTTTATGGGGTGAAAGTAGAGGTCGAAAGCTGCACAAAACAGTCTTTGACTTAGCTCTAGGACTTGTTTTGGCTGAATTATGGAATAAAAAACCAAGGAAAATGAGCAATTTGTGTTTTGGCCTTTTTTCCAAAAATTGATGACCCCCGACCTGTCAAAAAAGCAAAAATTTGGACAAAAATTAAATTTCCGACTTCGGCCACAAAAGTTTATGGGGTGAAAGTAGAGGTCGAAAGCTGCACAAAACAGTCTCTTTGACTTGAGCTCTAGGACTTGTTTTGGCTGAATTATGGAATAAAAACCAAGAAAATGAGCAATTTGTGTTTTGGCCTTTTTTCCAAAAATTGATGACCCCCGACCTGTCAAAAAGCGAAAATTTGGCCAAAAATTAAATTTCCGACTTCGGCCACAAAAGTTTATGGGGTGAAAGTAGAGGTCGAAAGCTGCACAAAACAGTCTTTGACTTAGCTCTAGGACTTGTTTTGGCTGAATTATGGAATAAAAACCAAGAAAAATGAGCAATTTGTGTTTTTGGCCTTTTTTCCAAAAATTGATGACCCCGACCTGTCAAAAAGCTAAAATTTGGACAAAAATTAAATTTCCGACTTCGGCCACAAAAGTTTATGGGGTGAAAGTAGAGGTCGAAAGCTGCACAAAACAGTCTTTGACTTAGCTCTAGGACTTGTTTTGGCTGAATTATGGAATAAAAACCAAGAAAATGAGCAATTTGTGTTTTTGGCCTTTTTTTCCAAAAAATTGATGACCCCCGACCTGTAACAAAAGCGAAAATTTGCCAAAAATTAAATTTCCTGGCCACAAAAGTTTATGGGGTGAAAGTAGAGGTCGAAAGCTGCACAAACAGTCTTTGACTTAGCTCTAGGACTTGTTTTTGGCTGAATTATGGAATAAAAACCAAGAAAAATGAGCAATTTGTGTTTTGGCCTCTTTTTCCAAAAATTGATGACCCCCCGACCTGTCAAAAAGCAAAAATTTGGCCAAAAATTAAATTTCCGACTTCGGCCACAAAAGTTTATGGGGTGAAAGTAGAGGTCGAAGCTGCACAAAACAGTCTTGACTTAGCTCTAGGACTTGTTTTTGGCTGAATTATGGGGAATAAAAACCAAGAAAAATGAGCAATTTGTGTTTTAGCCTTTTTGTTAAAAATGGTTGTGGCTAACCTGTAAAAAAGAATTTTTTATCCAAAGAAAGTTAATGCGAGGTGAAAATAAGGTAAAAAGCTGCACAAAACAGTCTTTGACTTAGCTTAGGACTTGTTTTTGGCTGAATTATGGAATAAAAACCAAGAAAAATGAGCAATTTGTTGTTTGGCCTTTTTTCCAAAAAATTGATGACCCCCCCGACCTGTCAAAAAAGCGAAAATTTGGCCTAAAATTAAATTTCCGACTTCGGCCACAAAAGTTTATGGGGTGAAAGTAGAGGTCGAAAGCTGCACAAAACAGTCTTTGACTTAGCTCTAGGACTTGTTTTGGCTGAATTATGGAATAAAAAACCAAGAAAAATGAGCAATTTGTGTTTTGGCCTATTTTCCAAAAATTGATGACCCCCGACCTGTCAAAAAAGCAAAAATTTGGTCAAAATATTAAATTTCCGACTTCGGCCACAAAAAGTTT
Organism: Drosophila eugracilis; assembly: GCF_018153835.1. NCBI lineage: Eukaryota > Metazoa > Arthropoda > Insecta > Diptera > Drosophilidae > Drosophila > Drosophila eugracilis. The sequence goes on from NW_024573420.1 coordinate 2,452, forward strand.
ATGGGGTGAAAGTAGAGGTCAAAAGCTGCACAAAACAGTCTTTGACTTAGCTCTAGGACTTGTTTTGGTTGAATTATGGAAATAAAAACCAAGAAAAATGAGCAATTTGTTGTTTGGCCTTTTTTCCAAAAAATTGATGACCCCCGACCTGTCAAAAGCGAAAAATTTGGCCAAAAATTAAATTTCCGACTTCGGCCACAAAAGTTTATGGGGTGAAAGTAGAGGTCGAAAGCTGCACAAAACAGTCTTTGACTTAGCTCTAGGACTTGTTTTGGCTGAATTATGGAATAAAACCAAGAAAAATGAGCAATTTGTGTTTTGGCCTTTTTTCCAAAATTGATGACCCCCGACCTGTCAAAAAGCAAAAATTTGGACAAAAATTAAATTTCCGACTTCGGCCACAAAAGTTTATGGGGTGAAAGTAGAGGTCAAAAGCTGCACAAAAACAGTCTTTGACTTAGCTCTAGGACTTGTTTTGGCTGAATTATGGAATAAAAACCAAGAAAAATGAGCAATTTGTGTTTTTGGCCTTTTTTCCAAAAAATTGATGACCCCTGACCTGTCAAAAGCGAAAAATTTGGCCAAAAATTAAATTTCCGACTTCGGCCACAAAAGTTTATGGGGTGAAAGTAGAGGTCGAAAGCTGCACAAAAACAGTCTTTGACTTAGCTCTAGGACTTGTTTTGGCTGAATTATGGAATAAAAACCAAGAAAATGAGCAATTTGTGTTTTGGCCTTTTTTCCAAAAATTGATGACCCCCGACCTGTCAAAAAGCGAAAATTTGGCCAAAAATTAAATTTCCGACTTCGGCCAAAAAGTTTATGGGGTGAAAGTAGAGGTCGAAAGCTGCACAAAACAGTCTTTGACTTAGCTCTAGGACTTGTTTTGGCTGAATTATGGAATAAAAACCAAGAAAAAAGAGCAATTTGTTTTTTGGCCTTTTTTCCAAAAAATTGATCACCCCGACCTGTCAAAAAGCAAAAATTTGGCCAAAAATTAAATTTCCGACTTCGGCCACAAAAGTTTATGGGAGAAAGTAGAGGTCGAAAGCTGCACAAAAACAGTCTTTGACTTAGCTCTAGGACTTGTTTTGGCTGAATTATGGAATAAAAACCAAGTAAAATGAGCAATTTGTGTTTTGGCCTTTTTTCCAAAAATTGATGACCCCCGACCTGTCAAAAAAGCAAAAATTTGGCCAAAAATTAAATTTCCGACTTCGGCCACAAAAGTTTATGGGGTGAAAGTAGAGGTCGAAAGCTGCACAAAAACAGTCTTTGACTTAGCTCTAGGACTTGTTTTGGCTGAATTATGGAATAAAAACCAAGGAAAATGAGCAATTTGTGTTTTGGCCTATTTTCCAAAAATTGATGACCCCCGACCTGTCAAAAAGCAAAAATTTGGACAAAAATTAAATTTCCGACTTCGGCCACAAAAGTTAATGGGGTGAAAGTAGAGGTCGAAAGCTGCACAAAAACAGTCTTTGACTTAGCTCTAGGACTTGTTTTGGCTGAATTATGGAATAAAAACCAAGAAAATGAGCAATTTGTGTTTTGGCCTTTTTTCCAAAAAATTGATGACCCCCGACCTGTCAAAAAGCAAAAATTTGGCCAAAAATTAAATTTCCGACTTCGGCCACAAAA
>NW_024573421.1:0-14215 GCF_018153835.1 Drosophila eugracilis
TTTCCACGGTTTGTGGGCGTTGAAGTGGGCGTATAAAAACTAGGGGCAGGTTTAAGTGCCATCTTTTAAATACGTATTCTTAAGCACAACTTTCTAGCTCTTATAGTTCCCGAGATTTTCGCATTTTTGGTTTTCCGGTTTTTGTGGGTGTGGCCGGATAAGAGTACTACTATAAGATGCACTGGCATTTTCTAGCTCTAATAGTTTCCGAGATTTCAGCGATTTGAGTTTTTCGAGAATTTTGGTCGTTAGAGTGGGACGGACGGACGGCCGGACATGGCTCAAGCGACTTCGCTATTGATCCTGATCATGAATATATATACTTTATAGGGTTGGAAACGCTTTCTTCTTTCTGTAACATACTTTTCAGCTGATCTAGTATATCTTTTTATTCTACGACTAACGGGTGTAATAAGTGATCGCAGAACAGAAGGAAAATACCAGAGACCAGAGGTCTAACAAGGTTGAGCAACCAATCACGTCTTTGTCGCAATTACTTACCCACCCAGCGACCAACTTAAGGGCTGCGCAACCAGAATGCAGTCATAGTATACTGTTAGTTAAACTTTAATGTTAAGATTTGTAAACTTATTCTTAGTCTCAAAATGAAGAGTAGATTCAATAAATAAAAACAAAGCTACTACAAAAAAAAAGAAGGGGAGGGAAAAAATTAAATATATTAATTGACACATGTTCAACCTCGTGTTATATAAGAAGAGGAATTTTAAAAATAAGAAATAATTAAATATTATCTCATGATAAGTATTTTCGATAAGCGATAACTTTTTATGAAATATAAGGGCTAGACTCAGATTTACAAGCCGGCAATAACCTTTGAAAAAAATAGGAGCTGTAATTAATACAACTAAGGGAGTCATTAAATATAATGGGAAAGCAGAAAAAAATATGATAAAGGGATTTTAAACCAATTATCTTTAACAGAAGAAAAAAGTATTCTACCCGTTACTGTCTAACACAATTTTAAAATATTCATTTTGCTAGTTTAAGTTCCCCAAGCGCCACATATCGTCGGAGAAAGCATGTTGAGTAACTGATAGTTATAACCTAAATTTCTTCATAAGTAGCGAAATAATGTTCCGATTTGAAAGTTCCTTGGGAAATCGATAAAGATTAACAGAAATAAGATATACAAAGTCAGTCGAAGGCATTCGTAATAATATATAGACGACACAGTTTTCAGCGGTTTGTGGGCGTTGCCAATTGAAAACTTTGGACAAGATGCAATGGAATCTCTTAAATACGTATTTTTAAGCACAACTTCCTAGCTCTTATAGTTCCCGACATTTTCGCATTTTTGGTTTTTGGGATTTGTGGGCGTAGTAGGCCTGGGTTAGTTGGAAAAAAAGAATTCGCATTGGGAGCATCATAAAAACCGCCGAACTTTCTATCACTTATAGTTACCGAGATATCAACTGATGTGTCAACAAGAAGTGGCCAGATAAAAGTACCACCATAAGATGCGCTGGCATCCCAAGATTAGACGTACTGAATTTCAACATTCTGGCTATAATAGTTCCTGAGATTTCAGCGATTTTAGTTTTTCGTGATTTGTGGGCGTTAAAGTGGGCGTGAAAGGATGCGGAAATAAACTTGCGCTGCGTATGGACCTCAAGCCTTCATGCTTAATCTCAACTTCCTATATCTAATGGTTCCTGAGATTTCAGCGTTCATACGGACAGACGGACAGTCGGGCATTGTCGCTATTGATACTGATCAAGAATATTTGAACTTTATAGGGTCGGAAACGACATACATCCATACTTTTTAACGAATCTAATATACCCTTTTATTCTAAGAGTAACGGGTATAATTATGCTTACTATTTTAAATGGGAATTGATATCGGCTTTAATATTTGTGAAAACATTTTTAATGAATAATCGATACATGAATATAAACATCTTTGGGTAGAATAAAGAGACCAAGACAATAAGTGCACCACTTTTCAATCAGAGATTAAGAAACCATGTCATGTAAACATGCTGTTTTTGGAACATGGAGAAAATGGATAATTTAAAATATTTATATTTATGTATCATACAATATAATATAAATAACATTATAGCATCCTAAATAAAATATAAAAGAATACAAAGGGGTCTCAGAACAGATCACAATGGTTGTGTAATGTTTGTCTGAATTTCTCTGGATCTGAGGATGCTGCTATAAGGCATAAAACTGTTTGTAGCGGAAAAATGTCCAGGCTACCGGAAGTAAGCCCAAAATTATTTAATCTAAATTATCATATACCCATAGCTTATGCTTATTATATAAAATGTGCCTTTGATTCTGACTCCATTGTTGCTAGCGAGCTGCGAGTCGGACGTGGTGTTCTCATCGCTCCTATAGTGTGTTCGTAAGCGTAATCACAAACAGTAGAAAATATAAAAATAAAAGCGAAAGGACGCTGGCAGCAATGCCAAATAGCAAAGGTATTTATCGCTTGAAAATCTAATATCCAAATCAATGAAAATCAAAACGAAAACTTAATATAATAGTGCGCCCGGTAAACCAACGACTCAAGGCCGCGAAAGTCAACAACAGCAAAAAGACGAGCGCCGACTCTCTGTTGCTTGGAACAACGCGTACTTTTCGTATGTCTTTCCAGAGCCAAAAAGTAGTGCAATGTCTTTGACTGCAACCGAAGACGTCCGCTCTCTGTCGCCCCGACTCCTAACGTTGCCGTTACTCAGTGTTGGAGCTCCTTCCTCTAAACAACCAACGCACTGACGTCAGCTAGAATAATGCAATTACAAGAATAACTGCGTCTACGTAGTCGTCGGCTCTCCAGCCAATTCTCTAATTGCTACGAAAACAAATGAAAGAACGTCAGTAACATTGTAAACAGGAAAAAAGAACCGCAACCACTCTTCAGGGTCGATCTCGATCTAGACAGCATAGTCCTGCAGAAAAACCCATCTATAATCTGCAATATTATTGCACCGAAGAACTAACGTAGAAGAGCCACATAAAAGAAACGGTCCAGTGCAAAGCACAAACTGTCAGGAGTTTGGGCACACTAGGGCATACTGTTGACTTCGAACAGTCTGTGTAGCTTGTGGAGACTTACACAATTCGGCTAACTGCCCTGCCAACAAAGAAGGCCCCAAAATACCAAAATACCCAAAATACGTACAACTACTCGAGTACGACGCCGGAAGTATTTTTCGGTACGGCTGCAAGATCATCACTCGGTCTAAACTAAATATCTAGAAGGGCTCTTCATACGCCTTCGTTCAGGGACAGAAAACCCACTCCAGCCTAATCTAGAAATTGCTCCGCAGATCCAAGTACAGTCACAAGGCACTCTGGAATCTCTGATAGTCTCCATGCAACAAGGTATAATGGAATTCATGTCATTCATGAGAACGACCATGCAAACACTGATTCATAACCAGAACTTGGTGCTATAGCTTCTTGTAGCTAAGCAGTCCAAATAACTGATGGTAAATCTACAAATGGACCACTCCAAGCGACTGAGTCTACAAGGGCTGTCAAAAAGGTTCGATGTTTCAGCATGTAAGACTTTCTTAAACTTAATATTCTTATCTCTGATTTTGACTCTACGCATGAAATGATATGACTTCAGCTTTAAACATATTCTACCATAATTTTTGATATATGTGTTCTGATGAGGTACCCGCCAGAACGGATAACCCTCCTTGGTATACCAAGGGCTTAAGCACCTTAAAAAATTTAAAGTTCAGGCTTCAGAAACAATACTTAAAAACTAGAACTCCGCTTAGTTACTCTCAATACTTAATTGCTCGGTCAAATTTTACCGTGCTTAACGCTCAGTGTTATAAAAATTATTTAGCTCGTTGTAGGACCCAATTTACACAGGATCCAAAACAGTTTTATAATTTCGTTAAGACTAAGCGTAGACCAAAAACGTTTCCTTCTTATTAAGCCGACCTACTCTCCGGGCCCCGACGACTCTTAGGTACTGCGCGTCTTCCATTTGCAATCCTCTTCTCAAACTGTTTAACCTCTCGCTTGAAACGACTACGTTTCCCCCTATTAGGAAGGAATCTTTCATAATTTCTTTACACAAGAAAGGGAAAACTTCGGATGTTGGTAATTATAGAGGTATCTCTAAATTATCAGCAATTCCTAAACTCTTTGAGAAAATTATTGTGCCCCATTTGCAACACCAGTGTAGATCAGTAATATCTCCATATCAACATGGTTTTATGACTCGACGGTCTACAACTACAAACGTACTTGAATTTACCTCTTATGTCATCACTGGGTTCTGAAAAAGTCTTCAGACAGATGTCATCTACACTGACTTTAGTAAAGCATTTGACTCTGTAAATCACTCACTTTTAGTTCATAAACTTGACTTAATCGGATTCCCATGCGATCTTCTTAGGTGGACTGAAAGTTATCTGACTGGTAGAATGCAATTTTTATTTAAAGATGTCTTGTCTGGTCCGATTTATGCTTCATCCGGTGTCCCTCAGGGAAGCCATTTAGGTCCGCTATTTTTCACATTATTCATTAATGACCTTCCAATCGCTTTAACAAATTCTTTTATTTTAATGTACGCAGATGATCTGAAACTTTGTATTCAATATAAAGATGCGTGCTACCAGAGAAAACTACAATCTCACCTTAACAATTTTCAATTTTAGTGCTCTGCAAACTTACTAAATCTTAACGGCTCTAAGTGTAAAGTAATGACCTTCAGTCGCTCTAAGCCGTTAATAACCAATTATACACTTCGTGTTGTAACCCTGGATAGAATTAAGCAAGTAGACGACTTACATTTTCCGACTACGTATTTCCCATGGTTAACAAAGCCAGAGGTGTGTTAGGTTTTATAAAAAGATGGTCGAAAGAATTTAATGACCCTTACATAACCAAAACTTTATTTGTCTCTCTCGTTCGTCCGATCTTAGAGTATGGATCTTAGAGTATGGACCCCAAGTACGCGGTCCACCAAGACCGTATAGAATCAATCCAAAAAAGCTTTCTCATATTTGCTTTTCGTGGCCAAAATTGGGATGCAAATTTACATCTTCCCTCCTATAAAAGCAGACTATTACTAATAAACTTACCGACCCTTGCTAACCGTAGGACAATGTTTGGCGTTGTTTTTATTAACAATCTTATTAGTGGGGATATTGATATCCAAGCCTTAATTAGTCGCTTAAACATCAATGTGCCCGCTAGGCCCACTAGAAACTATATTCCCTTATCCTTGGGACATTGCAGCTCGAACTTTGCCCTTCATGAACCATTTAGGGTATTATGTTCGAGTTACAGTACCCTCTACCACATTACATCCAATACTTCTGCTACTAACGTAAAAATTGTCTTACTAAACCACTTAGCACATAATTCATTTCGTAGTTTATAACATTTTCCACTCGGTACTATCCCCGTGTTCCGAGCCGTACGATAGACGGCAGCGCCCCTCGGTCGGTTGGGCGGGAGGTGGGTTGCACGTTAAGCAACGGGAGTTGCGAAAAAAAAAAATAACAATGTGACAATCGACATTATGCTACTGGCAGAGACGCACCTCACAAGCAAATACAACTTCCAAATAAGAGGCTATACTTTACAGCACAGATCGTCTAGATGGTAAAGCCCACGGCGGAACCGGCATCCTAATCGGGAAACGCATCAGGCACCACATTCACCAGATTTGCAACAAATTACTTGCAAGCCAAGTCAATCCAAGTGCAGTCAGGCAACGGAAACCTCACCATAGGTGCTGTCTACTGCCCACCTCACTTTACAATTTCTGAAAGACAATTCATGGACTTCTACAACTTGCTTGGAGACCGCAGGGGACTATAATGCCAAATACACGTACTGGGGATCATGCTTTGTGACTCCCAACAGAAAGGCAATTATACAATGCAATCATAAGACCGAACAACAAATTAGACTTCGTTTCCCCTGGCAGCCCAACATACTGGCCAATAGACTTTTCGGTGACAAAAAACATTCCCCGCAATAAATAAGCGCCAAAGCGCTTTCGGACCTCTCGTCAGACCATTCGCCAGTGCAAATATCACTTCTTCAAAGCACAAAAACTACAGATCACCACCACAGGCTGACTTCGCACAGAACCAACTGGTTAAAATACAAAAAGTAAAGCAAGAATCAGAAAAGGCACAGCTGCGGTATATTAAAAAACTTTCGCCAACCAGTACAAAATATCCTCTGTAGGGGGCTCACCCAAATCTGAGCTCCCCAATCGAAACAGTCACGCCGATTATAAATTCATCTGGCAGCTGGATCCGCAGCGACGAGGATAGAGCCGAATTTTTTGCTTTACGTCTCAGAAACGTTTTCCAGCCGAACCACGGGTTCATTTGTCCTACCACAAATCGAATCTGAATCTATTTCCCTACCACCATTGTTTCAGCCGAAGGAGATCGCGAAAGTCATTGGGGAACTGAAACAGAATAACGCCCCTGGCGGCGATCAAATAACCCCAACCTCTGCCATTGAGGTTATTTTATCAGTTTATTATCGTGTCTGTCTAAGTTGTTCGGAAAATGCCTTCTAACTCGCACAATAACATATCCAGATGCACACAATGTTATCCCTGCTCATCAATTTGGCTTCCGTCAAAACCATGGAACAATTGAACAAGTAAACAGAATAACATCAGAAATTCGCACAGCCTTTGAGCATTGGGAATACTGCAGCGCAACATTCCTCGACGTATGTCAAGCCTTTGATCGAGTATGGCTAGATGGTCTCATGCACAAAATTAAAACACACTTGCCTGCATAAGCTTCTTGAGTCGTATCTATACAACAGAACCTTGGCAGTAAGGTGCAACACATCAACATCCGATGCTATCTGTGCCTTTACATGCAGGTATATGCGAATACCGTGAAAGCAACCGTGGAAGTTGACAAAAAAATATGCATTACCGGAATAGTTTTCTTCTGCAGCGATTATAAGATAAGTCGAGAGATTAGCATGCAAAGCTTTTATTTATACTGTTATTTTCAGTGATGCTGGCCAAATAATAAACAGTGATTTAATTCGAATTAAGTGACTGCTCCGGACAAATGTCAAACAAAGACCTAGTATCTCCGGAATATGAATGCCAACCAAAGCGTAACATTCTAGCTCTTATAGTTTCTTTGATTTCAGAGTTTTTAGTTTGCCGTGTTTCTTATATTTACCGATATATCTGTGAGCTTTGAGAAGCCTGCTACCGTTTTTCGATTTTGGGGGGCGTAAGTGTGGGCACGGCCAGATATTGGTACAAACTTGAGCTTGCATCTTAAGATTATTCGTGTAACTATTTTAGTTTTTCGTCACTTGTGGGCGTTATAGTGGTCAAGTCTGGATCAGTATACCACTTCAAACTGCGGTCGCATCACTTATAGTTACCGAAATCTGAGCGTTTTTGGTTTTCCGGGTTTTGTGGGCCAGAAACGGAAAAAGTAATATGCATTGGGGGCATCATTAAACTACATGCTTAATCCCATCTTTCTATCACTTATAGTTGCCTAGGTCTCAGCATTTCTACAAGAAGGGCTATGACCCTACGCAGCGAAAGTTTCAGCATCGTGCCACGCCCACTATAACCCCCACGAATTACGGAAAATTAAAATCGCATCTTATGCTGGTACCATTACCCATCATCCGGCCACACCCACTCATACGCCCACCAAGCTCGAAAGATGGTTTTCGCTTTTTGTAGAAAGGTATCTCGGTAACTATAACTTATAGAAATTTGGGATTAAGCATGTAGTTTTTTATAATACCTCCCATACGAATTAGTCACTCTCAGGGTGAGCCCGCAAAACACGGAAAACCGAAAATGCGAAAATCTTGGAAACTGTAAAAGAAAGTTAGACTTAGGAATAAGTATTGTGGAGATGCCAGTGTAACTCCCACAAACCGCTGAAAACTGTGGCGTCCATAAAATTATAATGAGCTTTTCGTTTCACCTTGTAAAAAATTGTCTTGTCAATATCTATCGCTCCACCAAAGTTTTTCAAATAGGCACATTATTTTGCTATAAAAGAAGAAATGTAGGTGATAAGCCCTCACATGCACAGTAACGATATCATCAGTAACTAAACATGCTTTTTAGACAAAAGGTGGCGGTTGGACCATTTTAACTATCAAAACAAATATTACAATATTATTATATTATTACAATACAATTGGGTAAAACAGTATCTTATAGTCGCGGCACTCGCCTATAGCTCTACCGCCAACAAAACGCAAAAATCTGTGGCGCCCGTAATATTTTAAAGTATGTCTTCGGTTAATCTTGTATAAAATTTTTTTGTCAACATCTATGGATTTACTAAAGATTTTTTAAATCGGAACATTTTTTGGCATTTATGCAAAAAATTAAGTTATAAGGCCTCACAGGGACAGTGACGTCACCTTCAGTTAGTAAACAAACTTTTTTGACAAAACGTGGAGCTTTGTTTATTTCCGCTAGCAAAATGAATATTTTAAAATTGTGTAAAACAGTAACGGGTATGTTATATAGCATTTATCGCGTTTTTTCTTTTTTTAATATAAAAAGGAAACTTCTCAAAAGCTAACAAAAAGTTAAATGACTGGCCAGATGCCCGTGGCAGACCGCTGACCAAGCAAAATTACAGGAGCCGTACAATCGCTGGCAAACCAAATCCTCGGGGATTCTTCCGCCGACACGCCATCCCTAAGCTTTAGCATAAGCCGCATGTTATGCTCGTTTCTCCGCTGTAAAAGAAGACTTAGTATTTTGTCGTGTCCTGTACTATTAAATAGAGGAGAAGCAGCAATCCCCGGACTCTTATTCACAGAGTAGATGGGATTCAGGTAAACGAATTCATTTATAATTGCTTTCCTTTCGAAGGTGGTCGATTAGGTGGGCCCCTTATATAGTTGTTGTGGGACCGTCATCAATTATAATCCTCGTCCGTCCTTCATTGACTATTATCCCTCAACCGCGTTGATTGCGTTTTCAACATTTTGTTTTCTTCGTCAAATTGTGTTCGGATTGTGTTCGCTTCCTGTTTCGGCTGTGACTTCTTTCAAGTCTTGCTCTTGATGTGTGGTTTTGTCCAAGCTCGCATCTTCTTCCTTGCCTTCGTCCTCGCTGTGGTGCTAATTCACGTCTTCTACTTTCTTCCTTCTTGGAGCCCAAATCTTGGAAATGTAAAGTTAACGCCTCGTTCACAATTGCTGAATTTTTCTTGAAATTTTACGTCTTTCGACACGACTTCTTTGTGCTTTTTAGGTTAATAAATATAATATCTTCATCGTAATCCACCAGATACACCTTTACAGCTGTTCGTTCATCTTCTTTTTTTCGCATGGAATTGGCCTGTGAAAGTTGGTAAAGCTCTTTAACGAAGATTCGCCCGTCCTATTGAGAACGAAGACTGCTGATCAACTCGGCCCAAATTGCTTCTGGAAATTTTATTTCTGGATTAAGATACTTGAAAGTTCTCAACTATAGTTCGGTTCTCTGTCTCGACGCCACCATTTTGTTCTGGAGTGTAATAAGCGGCGAGTCGAAAAGATATACCAGCCTCCTAAAGTATTTCTGTCACTCCTGCACAGACGAACTCTCCTCCATTTTCCCTCATCAATTCCCGAATTCTGCTGTTCCCGCAGCACGTCCTTGACCTCTCGTATTGCAATCTGGGGAAATGATCCTTAAAATCTACCAGGTACCTCTTCTTCTGGAAGAATTCCTCAAATTCTCTGGCTTTATCGCTAGTTTCCTCGTTCCTAAATGCAATCGATACGCCTTTCCGAGGATGCAGGGCTCGCCAAAGCTCCTCTCAAGCTTGACCTCAATGTCCATTTTCTTTTTTGAACATGTCTTTGATGTGGTTCTTGTCCTGATGACCCCACCTCTCGTGGTAGAGTTGGAGAATTGAAGGTACTGAAGCTCCGATGTTGACATTGACGTTTCGTTATGGAAGAATGGCTCCAGCATGGACAATCTTGACGTTTATTTTGAGAGTACACTTTGTTGTTAACGATTCAAAACGACTACTTGGATTATTGTCTCGGGCAGCCAAAACTGAAAACATGTTCTTCGTTTTATTGGAAATAAACCACACATTTTTCAATGAAAGAAAAAGATTTTTTCCATTGACAATCGTTTTGACTTTGATTGTGCCCAAAGCTGACAAGGTTTGTTGCACCGTTGTCTTTCGGACGTCCATCCTTTTTACATTTTATACAGTTTCTGACACAGTGACACTTTTTCATGAATAGTGGCAGGTATCTAATCTTCTGCTTGATGCTCCTAAATTCCGACGATGCCCCTATTGTGCTATGGTAGAAAAAGCCTTCAGGCTTTCTGTTCGTTAAGGGATAGATTTCGTCCAGCGTAAAGAGGGGAGCGGGACCCAATAAAGCTTTTCGCTCAGGCGAATTCGGCTGCCGCTCTGCGTCTCTCGGGTTTGCCTTTATCTCTGTCCATAGAATAAGATAATTTTAATTGAATAAATCAGTTGAAATCAGAACTTCTCTTCGTTCGCATGTACTGTACCCTTTCGCTAAGTCATAAAATTAACCATACCTTGCATTTCACAAGTTTCGAATTAAATAAAAAATCTTAATTAAAAAATTATTTTTTGTCAATTTCTTTTGGTTTAAAATTTCTCTCAAACATGACAACTTGATAAGTTAGTTTATCAAAAGTCTTTTCTTCTTCTTTGTCAAGAGCATCCAACTTAGACGGAAAGTTTCAAAAGTTGTTGGCAAAATTTGCATCATTTTACAAAAAAATATTACATCTGGTATCTAATTTTTAGTTTTAGCATTCACAGTTTGATTCTAATCGTTTTAAAGACTACGCAATTTTGTTTGCAATATGGGTTGAGACATCATTACCTAGATTCCAAGAGAAAGCGAAACACTCGTTGCATATCCTGAATACCTTGTCCTTTGCATTTGCTTCAATATGATTCTTCTTGGTTTCCCATATATCATGTAAAACCGATTCCGTTACCGCAGTGGTAATAATGGAATTTTCATAGCTTTAGGCCTTACGAAAAAAATCGATCTGCTCCTTTTGCTTCTTTTCGTCTTCTGTTGAGGCACCATCTGGCGATGAGTCCAGTTTGATCTTAATTCATCTTTTCCAAATCGGTCTATCCGTCACACCTGAGAGCTTCGTAACGTGCTTCGCCGAAAACTTTCCTTCCCATAACCTATTATAAGTTTTACTTCGTGAGTTATTCAGCGATATATGAGCGATATTTCTTGAAAATAAAATGATTGTTTATTTACTCTCGACAGCTTTTAGGTTACGAATCAATGTTTTGATTCGATTCAATCAATATGATATTTAAAGCGCCTCTGACTTAACGGGTAATTTTTTTAATCATTTATCTTAAATAAATGATTAATTACTGGGAAAGATGGGTCAATTCATTTTTCTTATGTTTACTATTCTTATGAATAGGACCTACATATTTTCCATAAAAAAGTTTGAAGTTTTTCTCCAGGTCGCCAGCGTCACAGCTAGTTGTGGGTAGTTTTAATCGATGTAAAAAACTTTAGACAGTTATTGCAATAATTATAATCTTTTAATACCCGTAATAGAAAAGATTTTGGTCTTTGATTATTTTTAAACCAGACTGGTAAAACTAGAAAACATGGTTCCATCCATATATAAGGAATTATAGTATTAACCGACAAAATATACACGGTGCCTATATTACGGGTATTAAAAGCTTAGTCCAGCTAGAATCCTTTTCCTGGAACTGACGACTCGATATTAATAGAGAATCTATTGTTGTATTTAGCCCTTCTACAATTTCATTTTTCAATTTAATGTTACAACCTGTATGAAATATTTAAAATTGTTTCGTCGTTTCAACGGTTTCTCCATCATCTTTAAATGTGAGTTTTATGTGAGTCCCTTAACAAAAATTTAATGGCTCTATATTGTATCATATAACTCTCTTATTTATTTCTATATAATTTTACAGCGACCTTCGTGTCAGTTGCTATTTGATTATTATTATTATTAACTTCTCTGTCTGAAGCAGTTTTATGTTTAGCTGTTGACGCTCCCTGACTGAAGATACTTATATATGTTTTCAGGAATCTTGAGCTTCTTAGAAGGACCATTTGATTCCTTACCCTCATCCATTCTCATCCGCTTAAAGGCATTCGCTGAAGAGTTCGGAATATCATCTGGATCGATAGATGTTTTCTGCAGTTCTCCGGAATGAATTAATAGGTCCTACACAATTTTTGTAGTGATCGTCAATTTTCTAATTAGGAACTAATGTCACTGAAGTCACGCTGTTGTGGTCTTCGAATTTATTTATTTATTTGTAATTCCTGGGAATTCCAATGATGTAACAATTCATGCCTATGTTTAGGATATTACTTTATGTCCGCCCTTTTACGATATCAAAATCAAAAAGAAAGATGTCCAAGCTTACGGCTAACAGCTATCGATTCTTTTGCAACGGCGTTGCCAGAGGCTGCAGGAGCAGATCACTATCTATCCCAACACCCGCCGTATTTTGGAACTTGACAATAAAACCTCGAAGGCATTCCAGGTTTGGAACACTTGGCACAATGATCACTTCACTTATCTTGACAACCATAGTATACAAACCATAAGAAATTGTAGACTGCATATCAAATTTTAAAGTTACAGTCCTCTTAAGTTTTTGTAATTTATATATATATATAAATATATATTATTTTTCAAAAATCATACACACGGAATATCCGTACATATAGGTATTTAAAATTATAAAATCAATACGGATAAATATAACTGTTGTATTATAATCAGCCTTAACCCTATATTCTATATCAGGGGTGCTCAACGCCTATGCTCTGAGTGCTCATTTGTTTTTGTAAATGCTCGGAGCATAGGGCCTTGCTCGCCCATTGTTTTCCTCTTTTCTTCTCATTCCGTGGCCAACTCCAATGTATTTGGTTCTTGTTTTTTTCTGAGAACATCAGGGAGCAACTGCACTGGAATTTATTCTTTGTGGCTTCTGTTTCCGATTTGGAGTTTATTTCGCAGTATTATCATAATTTGTAATGGAAACTGTTTTTCTTCGCTCAGTGCACAGCTGCAAACCAACACAAAAGCGCCACTAAATATGTGCACGCTTTCTTTTATTTGTGTTACTAAATGCTCTGCCATAAGACGATTTTGAGCACCCCTGTTCTAGATATTATTACTATTAAGAGTCTAAGATACAGACAGAATCCACCGCAACACATATTGGATAATCTACCTAAAAATAGTAACGATTCTCATTCTTAAACGCTAGATCAAGTAATGCAGATCAAACAAACAATAATAAACTAAAACATTTTTCTCTAAAATAAAAAAAAGGTAAATTATTTCGACAAGTGGCCTTAAATAGTCAATACGTTACAGCTGATAAAAAATGTCCTTTTCTGTGACCTTTTTGATGTCCTTAATAATTAAAGATAAAAATAAAATAGTATTATACTTAAGTGCCCATAAGGTTTGGACGTCCTTTGCAACTAATCAGTTTAGGCAGAAAAGCAAAACAATAAGAGACGCGGGACTTAAAAAAAAATAAAAGTATCTAGTAAAGCTAATCTAGTTGACTTGGTAAATCCATCTTTAATGATTTTTTAATGATATTTCACTGCAATAACTTTGTTTATCAACTGTGCCCTTGAAACAATTTCAACGTACAATAAAATTTTAAATTCGTTATCTTACAACACGGACGAAAAGACTTGGTCTTACAATTCTTATAAAATACAAATGATGTATCATATACGAATATAACACGAAAAACTAAGAAAAAATCCCACTTCCAACATGTGTCGGCAAACAGAATATGAGTGATTGTATTCGGGTGCAACTTTATACTCAATGAAACTTAGTAGTTGTAATCTCTCACTGCTAAATCATTGCAATAGGTAAGATATTTTTGGAGACCAATAAGGTCAGAATTGCGATGGTATGGAAGGATTCGAGGACTCTATTTAACCTCTGTTGTAACTTTGAGGACGTAGCTCTTTCAGCAGGTAACAGGTACTGTCGACGGTCAAAACATTGTTATCGATAGTTAAGTCAGTATTAATAGGAAATAGGTAAGATATTTTTGGAGACCAATAAGGTCAGAATTGCGATGGTATGGAAGGATTCGAGGATTCTATTTAACCTCTGTTATAACTTTGAGGACGTAGCTCTTTCAGCAGGTAACAGGTTCTGTCGACGGTCAAAACATTGT
>NW_024573422.1:0-23055 GCF_018153835.1 Drosophila eugracilis
TTTTGAGCTTGTCGCAGATCTTGTCGGAAGGTATCCTGCGAGTGAGGGGGTGGCTATGCCATTCTAACTAGCCATATGAGCGCCAACATCTGATAATATTTCCAAGATCATTTCACTGAGCTGGTAATACGGCACTATAGCGCATACACTCCAGCCGTTCTGGATAGTGGCAGGAAGGCAGGCAGTTCGAAGAGTTGTACGGAAATGTGTCCAGAGTTTCCGAGCACAGCCCTCCGCTTCGGTTCCGCTCATGGGAGACTTGCCGCTTCATCGAGTGAACCCCCCTAGTCGACCATTCATTGCAAAGGGAGTTGACGCTACTGCACAGGCGCTATAGAGCTCAAGGCAGCACGGTTGCGAGGCACCAGCTTCTACAAGGGGTACATCGCCGTTCTCATTTGCCTTGCAGCAAAGGCAGTGCACTTGGAAGCGTTGACAGGCCTCACCACGGAACACATATTTTACTGGCGCTGGATAGTTCACCGGGAGGAGAGAGATGGTTCAGAAGGACTTTAGCTTGACGACCTCGTCAACATCAAGGACGACCGTTTTCCGCCGTCGCAATGGCTAATGGGGCACGTCGTCGAGCTACACCCGGGGACGGATACGTTGGTTCGGGTTGTCACGCTTAAAATCAAGCAAGGCCGGTTGAAGCGTTCGGTGTCGAAGCTCTATCCACTGCCGATCCGACCATAAGCGCCCTCACATACACACCTCAATTATAATTAACTTGTTTCTTGCGCACACTTTTTGTTTACATTCCCATACTAGATTCTACCCCACAACCAGGATGGACCGGACAAGCGAAGGTTTCTCATGCTAGGTCTAGCATTGGCTGGCGGCATGTAAAGTTTCCTGCTTGTCCCAGTGTGCTGTAAGCTGGGAGCAGGGAGCGGAGAGCAATCAGCTGATCGCTCTCGCACTTTGGGACGATGCGTGGGAGCAAGAACGAATGCGGAAAGAGGGCAAAGGCAGTCGTCTTCGGCAAGCAAGAGAATACGCACGTCGCATCTAATGCGGGACGCTATTTACATATGTCATATATATTAATAAACGTGAATTTTGTGAATTTATCTTTTAGTGTTTTGCATTGCCTGGGAACCCCTCTTACAATGACCCTTTGTTAGTCAAATACATGGGAACACAACTTTACTTTACACAGACGTTCAGACTGACAGACAGACTAACTGACTGACTGACTGACTGACTGACAGACTGAATGACTGACTGACAGTCAGACAGACAGGCAGACAGACAGAAAGACAGAAAGACAGACAGACAGACAGACAGGCAGATAGACAGACAGACAGACAGACAGAAAGACAGAAAGACAGACAGACAGACAGACAGACAAACAGACAGATATAAATTATTAATCCTTCATATTTAAAAACGGAAAGACAGACATATAGACAGACAGACAGGCAGCCAGACAGACATACAAACAGACAGACAGACAGACAGACAAACAGACAGACAGACAGGCAGGCAGGCAGACAGACGGACAGATAGACAAACAGACGGACAGATAGACAAACAGACGCACAGACAAACAGACTGACTGACTGACTGACAGACAGACAGACAGTCAGACAGACAGGCAGACAGACAGACAGACAGACAGACAGAAAGACAGAAAGACAGACAGACAAACAGTCAGAAATAAATTATTAATTCAACGTATTTAAAAACCATTTAATGCATTTCAAAATTTTCCTTAGAAAGTTTTCTACATATCTTTAATAATTGCCTAGCTCCAATTGTAAGTAAACACAGTTTTTTTTGTAGAGAATCAATATGTTCTATTCAACCGTCACTGATTTTGCTAGGTTTCTGGGGCAGTCAACGTCGCATCCGCGCAGCACTGCAATATGATAGGATAGAAGTTGCATTGGTATTACGGTAAGTATTCCCTGTAGGCAGTCAACGGTTCGCGGAATTTCCAGGTGACGAGAAGAGAACGCCTTGGTCTCTCCGTCGCCCTCCTCGCATATAATAATTGGGCAGCCCTTGCGAGATGTGACCTGCTGCAAAGCGTTCATACACTTGACATAGACGGGATCCCGAAGAACTATCATTAGGACTGGCATGGAGTCGTCAACAAGTGCTAAAGGGCCGTGCTTTAGTTCACCAGCCATTATACCTTCGCTGTGCATGTAGGTAAGCTCCTTAACTTTCTGCAAAGTGTTAAATATTCTAAGTTTTTAGAAAAATTCGATGAAAATTTCTTACCAGAGCGCCTTCTAGGCAGGTAGCGAAATTGTATCCGCGGCCCATTATCAGTAGCGACTTGTGTTGGTACAGGTCCCTGGCCAGCTCTTGAACTTTTGAGTCCAGCTTAAGAACTGCTCGAATCTGGTCTGCAAGTTTGGACAAGGCCTGAAGAATCTCGAGCCGTCTTTGTTGTAGGGAAAAGCGGTCCTCGGACATTACCAGCGCAAACATCACCAAGGAAATAAATTGGGAGGTATAGGCCTTAGTTGAGGCTACTCCAATCTCTGGGCCTGCATTAATGTGGACTCCACAGTGGGATTCGCGGCAAATGCTGCTACCTACTGTGTTTGTTATGCCTACGATAAGGGCACCACGCTGCTTACAATAACGCAAAGCCATTAGGGTATCAGCGGTCTCTCCGGACTGGGATATAAAAAAACAGACGTCGTCGCGGAATATTGGTGTGTTCCGATCCAGAAAGTCGGAAGCCAGCTCTACCATCACTGGTAGTTCAGTAAGCTCCTCAAGCAGCTGTCTGGTAGCTACTGCACTGTGGTAAGAAGTTCCACATCCAATTAGCATGAGGCGGCGACATCGTTTGATCTCTGGGATAAATTCTTTGATTCCGCCGAGCACAATTGAGTTACAGTCAAAGCGCACACGACCGCGCATCGTGTTGACTACTGAGTCGGGCTGCTCGAAAATCTCCTTCTGCATAAAATAATCGTAGTTCCCTTTCATGATCTGTTGAATTTCCATCTTTAAAGTAGTAATTTCCCGTGCGTGTGGGTCTTCCAGACTCTTCTTCAAACGGTGAATGCTTAAAGTACCACCACGAACAGCAGCAACATCGTCGTCCTACAGGCAAAAACAATTATTGGTAGATCGATAGGTATTGGTGAATAAATTATATTGTAAGTTATTAATATTATGAAAGCAACAGTTTTGTTAGTGTGGACATTAAATTACCTAAACAGATAAACAGACGGTCGAACATAGTATTGATTCTGATCAAAATATATGTATGCATTTGTAAGTACATAAATGCCACAGTCTGAAACGTTTCCTTCAATTTGTCACATTCTGTTAAATGAATAAATTCTACTTTTTTGCTCTACTAGTAACGGGTATACAAATTACACTGTTATAATTCTTCGGTAAAATTAACTGTTCTTATTAGTAATAATGGTCCGAATTAAGTAAAAGCAGTTTTAATTGGTTCGGAGATTTCTATGATCTTACCTCCAGATAGATAACACGGTTAGTGTGCTCGATGACGGCCGACGCGTCTGATGCAAAAAAATATTCTACCTCCTTCTCTTCCAATGGCATGATCTCAGAAGTGCTCTCTGAACGGGGAAGAACTGGCAGTTTACGGGATTGCCCATGCGGACGAATTTCTAGTATATTAATTTTCATTTGGTTGCATGGCATATCGTTGCGTTGGATGTATAGTGGTATATATAATGTCGTTTACCGCGGCAGCGTTAATGGTATTGCGTGGTATTGCAATTCCATCGTGCCAATGTTAACCGAAAAGACAAAAGCAATGCCATTTGTTGTGAGCAACAGCGTATGTGAGGTTAATGCATATCGAGTATAATACCCACTTCAAATTAAGAAATCGGTGCAAAGTAGAAACAAATAATTCCATGGAATCTTTTTAAATGCTATTGCTTGAGAATTTGGTAAATTATAAATTATCTTTGCATTTCAAAATGAGCTAGTATCAAAAACATAGTTCTTTAATTATTAATTTCATAATTTAACTTTGGCTTTTGTTTTTTTTATTTATTTGACAATGTATTATTGTTTTGACTTTACACTCAATCTTTCTTAAATTCATAAATGAATGTAATTGCTTATAAAGAGGTAACTTTTGTATCGAAATAAAAAGAGCTTAACCCATTCTTCTTTTTTTAAGTCGAAATAAATCTTAATTTTATGAGTAAATTTTGTGGCTATGACATGCGTGATAAGTTGGCCAACAACACAAAGCATATTATTAGCTTCATTATAATCATTTTCTTTGTAATTACCTTGGGGCTTTCCAGAGTCGGCATCTAAGCAATTGCAAGAAGATGAAACAAAGTGTAGGTGCTCAGTTAATTTGACAATTAAGTCATGCTTAGATGTAATCGTTATATACATTAATCAAATAAAGGCAGAATTGATTTTATAAGCTTATGTTAGTGTTTAAAAAGCCCAACAGTTCCAATTTATTGATTCGAAAAGCATATGGGTTAGGCAGAGGACTACCTTGATCGAGGCTTAGCTTGTTGTCATCTACGGTTCGACATCCACCCAAGGAACGTCATAGTTGCATCAGGCAGGACAAAAAGGTCCGTCGGAGGGGGTGGCAACAGAAAAAATCAAGAGTCGTGATTGTTATAAAAAACAATCGGACATACATAACATATACATAGTTATTTACATAAAGATAAAATGCAAAGGATAGGGCAGAATATGGTAGGCTGCCATATTTAAGAATCTTACCTTTTCCGTAAAGAATGGGTATGTGGTCAGTTGCTAGGCGAGTCTTTGTTTTAATGCCGACCAATAGAGGCGAACTCCGCCTCGAAGCCACACATTCTCCAGGAAAATGCTTGGACTTCACAGCAATAGCAAAGGCGCCTTCAACCTGGAGGATAGCCTGTTCAACCAACTCGCGGAAAGAGTGGGTGGGGTGAGTTTTCCACAGGTGGTGTACCAGCTTGGCGAATACCTCGGTGTCAGTGTCTGACTCGAATTCGTAACCTCGCTTCGTCAGGAAGGTTTTTACATCGTTGTAGTTTGTGATGATGCCGTTATGGACAACGACAAATCCGTTTTTGTTATCAGAACGGTGTGGATGGGAGTTTCTCTCGCAAGGAACGCCATGGGTGGCCCAGCGGGTATGGGCAATGCCGATATGTGTGAGAACGGGATCGCTATAACCTCCTCCGCTAAAGTCTGTACAGATATATTAAAAATACAGCTGTATATTATCAACGAAAAAACTCACGCTCCTGAATCGCCTCTTCAAGCACTTTAACCTTTCCGGTACGCTTGACCATAACGATGTTTTTATTATCAGGAGAGTCAATTGCCACGCCGGTGGAATCGTAGCCGCGGTACTCCAACCTTTTCAAGCCCGTGACGAGCAAATCAAGCACTTCCAGTCGCGACTTTGGCGTTAGGTAATTCAGATAGGCAAAGATTCCTGTTCGAAAATTAGTAAAAAAAAATTAGTTTCGATGTATATATATTTTTCTACACATCTAATTATTAAAAAGTTATATTTAAAGTTTTAATATGACCGAGCTTTCGATCCGCGCGCTAACGCTTATCTACTATATTATTTTTCGTTTTGTTCGCAACTCGAATAAATACCCGATCTAGCTCCAGTCTTAAGGAATAAAGCAATCATACCTTCGCTATTAAACACATTGTGCGTTTAAATTGATTAATAATTTAAGGTATCATATCACATATTACATATTACTATTACATGGTTCCATTTTGAAAGGTTTGAGGTTTCAAAACATAGTTGTTGTTGTTTAGAGGAGCTTGATAAAACTCTTTAACTTTTCATCTTTTCTAAATTGCCATGCAAATTTCAACTTATATTGATTTGGTTTACACAAAGTTCTTTACTGTGCAAGTTCTCCATAGTTGTAGTTGGTTTGAGTAAAATGGATTCAGCTGCAAGCCAGAATAAAGTTTTTAACGTTTTCTAATACTTTGCGTATTGCTTATACATTAAAAAATTTTGAGTATTACGTTAATTGCTACAGTTAATATTAAATAAATTTATAGTATGCCATTACATTTTTTGGTACTAACAAATATATGAAATTTAAACCTGTCACTTACCACACATATTTATAGTTTTAAATCTAAACGGAAAATGTAGATATCTGTAATGAGAATAATGTTTTAAAAGGGTAGTTTTATAATATATTTTATATATAAACTATAAAAACTCTATAAAATTCTATTGTGGCCTTCATTTATTTCATACATATATATATATATATATATATATAGAAGCAGAAGAAAGGATAAGTCGACTGTAACTTTCTGTTTTATACAATTTGAAATTTTTATACCTGTTACTCGTAGAGTAAAAGTTAAAAAATAAGTAACAGATAGAAGGAAGCGTTTCCGATCCTATAAAGTATATATATGCTTGATCAGGATCAATAGCGAAGTCGATTGAGCCATGTCCGTCTGTCCGTCCGTCCGTCCGTATGAACGCTGAGATCTCAGGAGCTATACAAGATACAAAGTTGAGATTAACAATGAAAATTCTTGAGGTCCCGGGACAGCGCCAGTTTATTTCATCCTGCCACGCCCACTCTAACGCCCACAAATCGCTAAAATCAATGAATCAATGAAATTCAGTATGTATAAACGTTGGATGCCAGCGCATCTCTTAGTGATACTATTATCTGTTCACACCCACCCATACGCCCACCAAGCTCAAAAGACGGTTTTCGAATTTTCAAGAAAGCCTGATATCTCGGTAACTATAAGTGATACAAAGTTCGAATTAAGCATGTAGATTTTTATGATGCCCCAAATGCGAATTGTTTTCCCATCTAGCCACGCCCACCCTAACGCCCACAAAACCCAAAAATTCAAAAATCTCGGGAACGAAAAGAGCTAGAAAATTAGGCTTAAGAATACGTATTTTAGGGATGCTACTGGCCGCGTAAATCCAACCACATCCGCCGACGGTGTGTCTAAAACAAGAAGAAACGCTGCAGTCGAGTGCCGCCAGTATAAGATACCCATTACTGATTTATACAAGCGTAACTCTTTCAATCTTAAATCTGAATAAACTTGCGCTGCTTTGGGAACTTAAGAATCTCCCTGCCTTATCTCTTATTTTTCCTGAGATTTCAGCATTCATACGGACAGACGGACGGACAGGCACGGCTTAATCATCTTCGCTATTGATCCTGATCAAGAATATATATAGTTTATAGGGTCAAAAACGCTTCATTCTACCCGTTACATACTTTTCAACGAATCTATTACACCCTTTTTTCTTTTTAGTAACGGGTATAATTAACGGATTATATTATAAAGGAGATATATCTAAGTTATAGAGAAGCCACATAAATTATTGTTTATTTTGTAAAAATATAAGGACTATATATTGAAGGCAAAATAATACAGAAGTATCAGTTCTGTACAGTTTAATATGTATGGTATGCAATTAGTAATTATTTTTGATGTCAAATGGAATTTCCTCATAACTTAACCCTCTCCTTAAAACAATTTTAACAAGAAACAGACGTTTGGAGTTTAAAATGTAAAAGCAATGCTTTGCTGTATTGCAAAATAATAATTGTTGTCAATTTATTGAAAATTGACTCATTTGATTTGCAAAGGGGCATCGTCCGTAAATAATACGTGTAACCCATTATTATACTCATAAGAACGTCTTTTATTGTTTCTAGCTTTTAGTACTCGCAGTCGGCGATGTGATAAGCTGAAATTTACGTCCTAGAATTTTCGCATAGATCTATTACCATCATCATCTTATCAGATCAATTAAGCAAAAAAACGTAACTTACTCTTTCAATTCCCGGAAACTTTTATTTTTATGCAATAATACGAACGGAATCCTAAACTAAGACGCATGCAATATCTACATTTAAAAAATTTTTTTTTTAAACATTTTTAAATTTAAGAATATTTACTTCTTAACATTTTTCATAATATTTCCAAAAACGGACACGTATTTCTCTAAATATTGGTAAAGTGGAAATTAATAAGTCCATTTACTTCCATACTTCAATTCATGAATTAATATCTATAACTTAATGACAAGTAACCATTTTTGAGCTTACTTCGTTTTGCCCACCACGCAAAAAAGTATACAAAAAAAAATTGAGTTCAGGAGCTTCTGTTCTACGCACGAAACCCATTCTCATCGAGTACAGAAGTATACATATTTTTTTCGTGGGGAAAACACACCTGGTATGATGTTGCCATAGGCCACAAATTTCATTTGGTTACACAGCTTGCTTGGATTTAGTGTGTGCAACTACTCCCCGACAGAGTCAATGTTACAAACCGATCGAAAATGTTTCGTGGAAAAACAAGTATTATAAAATGAACAATCGAACTTAGATCAAGTTTTTGCAATTTTGGGTATTAAATTAAGTTAAGTTATGCTGAGCTGGCATATCCATCACTGCATCCACTGATTGGGTAATTAAAATGCGCAAAATGTGGTGGACTAGTCATGAAATAGCAGACAGGCTTTGTGAATGTTAAACAAACAATACGGTTACTTAAACATCTTTAAAGTTCTTTTCAAATCTGCATCGTTGCGTTTAACGTCATTCCAGTTTGTCCACTTGACTAGGGACTCACTTAATTGGTTTTATTGTATGTTTGCAGTGTTCGTACTTCGCTCTGAAACTGGCTGTGGTTGGGCTTGGAACGGATCAGGTTACTTTCGAACCGGCCAACTTCACTGTTAAAATAACACTGAGGTTACTTAAGAAAACAGCGCGGACTAAATATCGGTCTTTTATAGGCCGCTGCGGCATCACCGCTTATAGCGGAATCAGCAACGATCATTAATGTCAAAGAGATTGTGCAACTCCCTGTTAACAGGCCAAGAGAGAGCGGAGTCGGTAACCTACTCTTACAGCGATAAATCAACGTTGTATTCTACTTGGAGTAAGCTGCACTTCTAAAGTAAAAATAGTCATGTGCCAGCTATTCCAACCTTCAATTGTTGGACCCCACGAAAATTTGAACACATCGTAACATCTATCAAAAATAAGAAGTTTAGAAAATTGAAACTGGATCTGTACGTACAAAACAATAAAAGGGTTCAATTTCCTAATTTAAAAAGAAAATAAAAACAATGTGTTTGACTGATTTAGCAAAAACAAAATCAGAGCCAATTAATAAATACATCATATTGATATTAAATGAAGTATGTATGTGTTCTATTTTTTCTTACCAATATAATCCAAAAATGTAAAGTAAGGTTAAAGCTTTCCGCTACAAATGAGCATTACCATTTCAAAGCTTACGTTTTTCACACCCTATCAGAGGTATTATCTATCTATATTTTCTATAATATCAACCAACATAAATAAAAGAACACGTAATAATTTTTTTACCACAGTAGATTTCTGTTTCCGTGCCGGGAAAGTTTTGTACAATATTTATTATTATTAATTTTTTATTTACATAGTATACAAATATAATCATTTGATTTTGATGAAAGTGAAAATTTCTACCGAGTTTGTGGCTAGGCCTGCATTTATTTCCATATTTATAATATCCAGGGTTTTTTATAAAAGTTATGGTTGATTTTAAAACGACTTGTGACATTAATTAACTTGTATCTTCATAGTCGTTTAACTTGCATTATGTAAAAATAAAAATAATAGTAAAGTAAATAATTTATGAAAACCTTTTTTTAAATCAAAATTGACAAAAAGGCGACCAACAATATCTAACACCCCTTACGCGTAGAGTATTCGTTGAAAAGTATATTTTCGTATTTATTAATAATATAATTTTTGGACTAGGAATGCCACTGTTTCAACTAGAATATTTCAGATGTATCCATTTTTGCATAATACTAAACGGAGTAAGCAGTCCGCACACCCACCAGCCAAGAGATTACTTGGCGCACAAATGGTGCTAAAAGAAAACCGGTTTAAGTTTAACCTTAATTTCAATGATTTCTTTTACTCAAAACCAATCGCTTCCATCTTTTTTTATATTTAAAAATAAAAACTGGTTATGGGTGGTGCTGTTATCGAATACTCTCTACAAGATAACGCTTCATACATAATTCACTGACCTTGGTTTCCATACAAAAGGAAAAGTGATGGGTTTCGCTAGTCTCAAAACCAGTTTGCGTCCCAATTGGTACCGGGACTACCGACACGAACAATGTCCCTAGTGCAGCAAATAAATTGCCATACCTTAATTTATTACAAAATTATTGCCTTAACAATGTTTGTTTAAATTTTTTCTTAAAGATTAATTTATTGGCAAGCTTTAAGGTAGTTGGTGTTGAGGTGTGTTTAAGTTTCTACGGTGCTCACATGAATGCAAATAAAACAAAAATATAAATGCAAGTTATGTATACGTTTTACTGGTATTTTAATACAAAATAAGGAGTAATGTTCTGTTAGCACTTCTTCTTCTTTTTAAACACGGTACTCATAGAGTGGAAGGGTAAAAAGTATTCGCTGAAAATATATTGTTGGCAGAAGGAAGCGTATTCGATTAACTTCAATTTTATTTAGCCTTGTCCATTTATCCGTCTGTCTATATACTTATAACTTTTCATTTCACCATAATTATAAGTTATTTTTTGTCAGAATCTATGTACTTGAAAACCTTTTATTAGCTTTTTTAACTCATTAAAAAATTTAGGTTGTTAAGGCACGGTAGATATTAAAAAGGTAATAGACGGAGTTTTCTGCTGCTTCCATAATCATTTTGAAATTCATTAAAAAAGTAACGCGTAATTGATAGTAGCAAATTCGAATCAGCTATCAATCCTGATTATAAATTAATATTTTTCTGAAAATACTAATATCGTTTTTAATATCTTCATATGTGTGTCCTTGGCAAATGTTCTTAAATATTTCGCTTATGTATGTTAGGATTAGTTTAAGACAAGTTGACACCAATGCCAAGCATGTGCTTGATACACAATAATTACTTGGATCACCTTATATCAATTGGGATTATAATTATAATAAGTGGAACTAATAAAATAAAATAAACGTCTATGGGAGTAAACAGTATAAAAAATAGAAGTTGGCCTAAAAGGCACATTAGAAGCCAACCTCGTCAAAAATTATACAGAGTCAAACGAATTAGGGTAAGTGTATAGTCGTGTCCCCTTGTATTTATTGAAAGGGGGGTTCCCAGGCAATGTAAACACTAACTGAAAAATTTACAAAATTCATGTTTATTTATATATATAATGCACATATGGAAATGGCGTCCCGCGTTAGATAGCGACGTGCGTATTCTCTCGCTTGCCGAAGTCGACTGCCTTCGTCCTCCTTCCGCTATTGCTCTCGCGATCTCTCGCATCGTCCCAAAGTGCGAGAGCTTCCAGCTACCAGCAGGGCCAAGCAGTAAACTTCACATGCCGCCTGCCAATGCTAGACCTAGCATGAGAAACCTTCGCTTGTCCGGTCCATCTTGGTTGTGGGGTAGAATATCTAGTATGGGAAAGTAAACAAGAAGTGTGCGAAAGAAACAAGTTAATTATTACTAAGGGGGGCAAGTTACGGCGCTTAAGAACGGATTGGCAGCTGTTGAACCTTTGACACTGAGCGCTGCAACCGGTCTTGCTTGATTTTAAGAGTAACAACCCGGACCAACGTATCCATCCCCGGGTGTAGCTTGACGACGCGCCACAGTAGCCAGTCGGTCCAAAATGACCCTCTTCAGATGGTGTTTCAACGACTTCAAGTTAGCCTGCCACAGTTCGCCAAAATTGGCCGACTGAGGAGGATTAAAGTGCCACGATGTCCGTTCTGACGAGAGCTTGGGGGCTATAAGCTGATCGTAATATTCTTGAAGCTTACCGAATAACTTCATCATTAGATTTTGCGCCCCCTCAAAGTTGGTCCCAGTGTCACCGTAGAGGTGCTGAACCATCTCTCTCCTCCCGGTGAACTATCCAGCGCCAGTAAAATATGTTCCGTGGTGAGGCCTGTCAACGATTCTAAGTGCACTGCCTTTGCTGCAAGGCAAATGAGAACGGCGATGTACCCCTTGTAGAAGCTGGTGCCTCGCAACCGTGCTGCCTTGAGCTCTATAACGCCTGTGTAGTAGCGTCAACTCCCGTTGCCATGAAGGCTAGGGGGGTTCACTCGATGAAGCGGCAAGTCTCCCATGAGCGGAGCCGAAGCGAAGGGCTGTGCCCAGAAACTCTGGACACATTTCCGTGCAACTCTTTGAACTGCCTGCCTTCCTGTCACTATCCAGAACGGCTGGCGTGTTCGCACTAAAGTGCGAGTGCCGTATTACCAGCTCAGTGAAATGATCTTGGAAGTATTATCGGATGTTGGTGCTCATATGGCAAGTTAGAATGGCATAGCCGCCCCCCACTCGCAGGATGCCTTCCGACAAGATCTGCGACACGCTCAAAAGATCAAACTGCAGCCAAATCCACTGGGAACGATTCCCGCTGCTAGATGCGCACTATAGCCACTAGAGAAAAGTCGAGCTATTCAATGGTTAGGGGACCGATGCGTCTCTCCCCTTTGCCGACAGAATTGTGCCTGAGCCGCAACGCATAGGCCGTGACTCGTACAGCCCGGCTGAAAGTAGAAAATCTGCCAACGAACGACGGAAGCGGGACTGCGTGGTGAACGCGTAATTTGGCCGGCCTTGCCTCTAGAGCGGCATCGCTTGTGTCGACCTGCTCGAACTCAATCGAAGGCCAGTCACCCGGACTCCGTATGAGCCACTCAGGGCTCGCCACCACGAGCCAAAGCCCTTGAATTCACCCAAAGACAGTCCCCGCAGCACGCTCCGTCCACGCACTCGAGCCTTAGGTAGATCGTAGCCGCATAAGATGTGATGAACCGTCCCAGAACGCGTGAAGCTGAGCCGACACTATGCCGTTCGACAAGGGCGTCAGGAACCTCGTCGTCCCGCCCCAGCGCCGACTGAGTGCCATCCGCAAGCACTTCCTTTGCCATGGTTACCTCCTTTAAGATCAGCTTTCCCACGATGATGACTGGTGCGATAAGACCCAGTGGATCGAACAGGCCAGCTATGCTTTATAAAATAATCCGTTTGGTGAAATTAGCTAGAATTTCAAAATTAACCTGTAATTTGAAACATTCCTTATTCGGGAGCCAATACATCCCTAACGCCTTGATAGGACCTGTAGTGTCAAAATACTGGACTCGTTGCTTGATCATTTCCGCAACTCCATACACGTGGATTTTATCGCACCCGATACTTGTGTCCGCTTATCCCTTGGCTCCTTCAACGTGTGACCTCCAGAAAGAATGTCATCCACATATATTTCTCTCATCAATACCTCTTCCTCCTTGGGAAATGAACGCCGCTAGTCCTTCGCCAACTGCTGAATAACCCTGATGGCCATGAAAGATGCAGACGCCGTCTCAACGGTTAGCGTGGACAAGGCGAAAACGCTGATGGATAGCACGTCGTTTAAGGATATTCCGAGCAGCCCGATCCTGATGTGCGGCAATGATTTGCACCAAAAGGTCCACACCCAAAATGATATTGACTAGCTTCGATCGTGAGCAGTTCGGATCCGCCAGCAGGAGCCCTCGTATATGGTCCCAACGCTGAAGCATGAAGCTGCGACAAGGAAGACAGGAAGTAACCGAATTGAGGACATACGCGGAATCAACGTCTTCTGAAAAGTCAGGGTTAACATTACTACGGATTTCAAAATTGACAGTATACTTGCACCGACGACCGCTCGAAGACCCATCCCAAAAATAGATTTTCGGGTACCAGATCGCCATTGACTGTACCACGTGCTCCGAGACAATGGTTGCCTCCGATCCTTGGTCGACCAGGGCGTTTATGACAGCGTGCAGTACGTTGACCGTGTTCCGCATGGTGATACGAGCAGTGGCGAGAAGGACATTTCTCGAAGACAGATCCGATGACGTTGCTGAATAGCATCCGTAAGATGCGCCGGGGTTCTGTCGTTGGCTGCCTGCGCTGTTGAGATATGCTCTCCCTGTCTGCAGGTGCACTAGGAATCGGCGCCACATGATGCGGCGCTGGCGACTGGCTATGAGCCAAAACATGGAAATGCAATAATGTGTGATGACGCTGCCCACAAACTTGACAGCCTTTATTACTCGTGCAGTGCAAAAGGGCATGCGCCTTACTTAGACAATTGATACATAATTTAGCCCTGCTTACTATGTCCTTCCACTGGTAGCAGTCTAGGGCCACAAACGTTGAGCAACGACGCAGGATATGGTCACCGCCAAAGTGGTAAGAGGCGCCCCTAGACGCCTAGCGTGCTCCTGTGCCCTGTGCACTCGCACTCGTTTGTTAGGGTCTGTAGATCCTGGACCAGCAGCGGAATCGAACGACGAGCTTCGGTTCTCAATCGCATCCATTATAACCAGCGTAGATGTAATTCATGTAATGTGCGAAAACGAGGCGAGGATTGTTGTACCTCTTGATCATCAATCCCCAAGCCACTCTCTTCTCTTCCGAGACTGCATCTGACGGATGTCATTATCGCGATCCCTCGGTCGCGACTCTTTGAGAAAGTGCAACTTCTGCAAACTACTTGGATTGGTGTTGTTGTGGATTAGCCTTGTGAAGGAATCATAGTAGCCTGGCCAATTGACACAAAACTGACATCTGGGGCATTTTTAGTCACATTTCCGCACCCCCCAGGCACTGAGGGCGGTGGCACATAAGCCTCTGGTTCAAGTTTTTCCAAATCCTTCGCGAAAGCGCAATAGGCATCCACGTACCGCTCCTCAAACTCCGACTGGAAATCCTTCGTGGCATAGGCAGACTCTGAAACCCCTTCCAGGTTTATGATCATTGAATCCGTCACCCTGAACGCGCTTCGCCATTCCTCAACTTGATCCAGCCGCTTCTTCAGGAAAACCCTCGTTTTTCTGGATTGCGAATCTTTCCTACAATTTTGTAACAGGGATTTCACCAACTGAAATCGAATTGCCTGCAAGTTGACCAACTGCTCCAAAATAGTAGCATCCGATCCGGCTTTCATGTTGACCAGTGTAAAACCGAACTCACCACCCCAAATGATAATTTAATAGGAAAACTCAATAAATTCTTGTCTCACAGACAACTTGTCTACTTACTCCGTTATGAATACCAGAATCCTCCACAAGATGAAGCAAAGAAAGATGCCGTCTCTGAAATTCAAGTACCTGTCCTCGATGAGCCTAGGTATCGCCGTGATTTGCAGCGCCGGCTTGTACATTTGGCGATTCCGTTATGCACAAGAATAACGCTGCGCTACGCTTCTCAAGCTTGACATAGTGGTGTAAGGCTTATGTACCATGCGCGTGGAAAATAAAATAAATAAAATATTTTCGTTTAGGTTTCTATTCAACATTTATTGTGTGCTTTTGAATATACAATATTTCTTGTTTTTCCATCAGGTGCGTTTCCATCACTTGCAATAAGTTCTTGTGCTTCGTTGATAGTCATTGCAAAGGCAAGTCGCACCGGAAACTGCAAACGTTTGAAGTCGAATGACATATCCGTCGGAATCATTGGGATATATGGCAACACTATGTCTTCACCTTTGAATTTTCAAGTCAAAAAATGTTTCGAGCCATGTGTTACCCCTGAAAGCAACGTAACAGTGGTTCTGATGGTGAATGTAATTCTGGATGTTCGACTTTTTCACTGACGCAACACATTTCTGGCGTTTCGTTCTTAAATTTGAGTGCGCTGCAATACGTGCAATGGCGACAACTGGATGAAGACTGCAGTTAATTATTTAAATCAAAGTGAAGTGTTCGTCTTGAACGAGCCACTCTTGCTCGAATATTTTTTCGGCGATTTTCCCGTTGTTCATGTGTCGCACACAAAAGGGCTTACTTTCCGTCTTTCAGGTGATTCAGACGAACGGATCTCAGCGGCATGCACTCAAAGATTTTCTAGCGCTTATGCTCATTGCTCATCTAATTCGGAGGCCTGAAATACCCTTAATTAACTTAATTTCTTTATAAATGGCGAAATAATGTTCCGATTTGAAAAATCTTTGGTAAATCGATTGATATTAACAGAAATAAGTTATACAAGGTCAAACGAAGGCATTCATAATAATATTATAGACGCCACAGTTTTCCGCGGTTTGTGGGCGTTAGAGTGGGCGTGGCCGGATGCAACTTCGTGGAAAGTTGCAGAGGCATTTCCTAAATACGTGTTCCTAAGCAAAATTGTGTAGCTCTTATAGTTTTCAAAATTTTTGCATTTTTGGTTTTTTCGGGTTTTGTGGGCGTTAGAGTGGGCGTGGCTTGATCGGAAAAAAACAATTCGCATTGGGAGCGTCATAGAAACCTACATGCCTAATCCGAACTTTCAATCTCTTATAGTTACCGAGATATCAGCTTTTCTAGAAAATCCGAAAACCGTCTTTTGAGCCTTGTCGGCGTATGGGTGGGTGTGGCCGGATAGTAGTACCACTATAAGATGCGCTGCCATCTAAAGATTATACTTTTTGAATTTCAACTATCTAACTGCAATAGTTCCTGAGATTTCAGCAATTTTAGTTTTTTGCGGTTTGTGGGCGTTAGAGTGGGCGTGGCAGGATGCTGTAATAAACTTGCGCTGTCCCGGGACCTCAAGAATCTTCATGCTTAATCTTAACTTTGTATCTGCTATAGTTCCTGAGATCTCAGCGTTCATACGGACAGACGGACGGACTGACGGACTGACGGACGGACGGACGGACGGACGGACGGTCGGACGGACGGACGGACGGACGGACAGACGGACATGGCTCAATTGACTTCGCTATTGATCCTGATCAAGAATATATATATCTTAAGGGGTCGCAAAAGCTTCCTTCTATCTGTTATATACTTTTCAACGAATCTAGTATACCCTTTTACTCTACGAGTAACGGGTATAATAAAAGAAAACTAAAAACTTAAATTAATGTTAGATTAAATCTATATAACTAGTTAAATTGCAATAAAAATCATATTTTTTTTTTAAATATCAAATTTAAATTTGTTAATGCAACGTACGAGGTGTGTTCAAAAAGTAAGGTGACTCTTCAAATTTCGCGAATTTCAAATTTTTCGATTTTCGAAACCTTTTAGAAGTTATACGAGGTGTGTTCAAAAAGTAAGGTGACTTTTCAAATTTCAAATTTTTCAAATTTTTCGATTATCTTCAGTTTTGGGAACAAGAAAAAGTCACATGGGGCCAAATCCGGTGAATATGGTGGCTGAGGCATTATTGTGGTGTTGTTTTTGGCCAAAAAATCCAAATCCTTTGATCCATATTTTTCGATAGCAAAAAATCGCCGAGCTCGCAAAACAACTTGTAACTTTACGCCTCTCACAACCAAACAAAAGAGGATGTTCCATTGAAACTTGGTACAGATGTTAGGGAAGAGTGTACCAATATAACAAAACAAAAAAATCGATAATCGAAAAATTTGAAATTCGCGAAATTTGAAGAGTCACCTTACTTTTTGAACACACCTCGTACACGTTTTATAAAGGAATATACTCAAAATATTCAATATAATTGTTCCTTATTTTTTATCGCATAATAAAAAAAAACCAAAAAAATAAGTTAATTTATGCCACCTGCTTAAGAATATTATACAATTTATAATTATACATAAAAATGCAAAAGAAAAGTAGAGATTTTTTCTACGATTTATTTAAGTAGCGCTGTAACTGCGTGTAAACAGCGATCATATAACGATCATATAAATTTTTTAAAACATCGAAACTAGCTTTGGCAGGAATCAGAACCGAATATCGGCCAGATTATAGCCGAGTGTATTGCTGTTGAATTAGCTGATTGCATAGAGCACCCTCCTTCGAAGTGGTTTTTGGAGAAATTGGGCAACGGTTCATGGTTCCAGAACTGAGGAAATTGAAGACTGACACCATGAAACGGTCCAGCCAAGTATAGTTTTCTGCAGGGTGGGTTAATGATTTCCTAAGCGAGTTTTTCCAAAACAAAGCAGCTCGAGGAATCCAATTAGCAAGTCAATGCCCTGACTTTGTAGAACAGAAGATCGGCCAGCTCGGGATTTCCCGATATTTTCCATTCAATTGCGTTAAGGTAGAAATTTGGTTGATAAAGCACTGTAAAAATATTAACCAACTTATCCGAAGCAAACGAAGACAATTCCTGATATGGAGATGGTTGAACGTTGGATTTAAAGTTGCAGTTGATTTGCGAAATGACAGTTGACGAAGTTGATTTAAGAGGCCGAATCGAGTACGGCCGGCATGGTACTTAATACGCCAGAGCGGTGTTAAACATAAACTATTGCGTAAGCAACACGTAATCGGTATTAATGGCAACAGACCTACAGGTTGAAGTTTGGGCAAGGCTACAGAAACAAACGATGAGGTATGTGGTGGCATTTCAGGACCAAGCTGAGTTGGAATAAATCCTAGAAGTTGTGGCCATTTCGTCAAATATTGCTCTTTGGATTCAGATAGTATAAACAATGACAATGTCGAAGACAAACTAGGGGTTGTGCGATGACTTTTACTAGCTAAATTTCGCTTCAGGTGTATGGTCTACCATAGCGCATTCCAAGTTCTCCATCATGCGGCACCGAAGATCCAAAAATTTTGAAAATTGGTCCCATTTCGACAGCTCCTTTGCAGGCAAACCCTCCTCCCACCTCTCCTGGTTCTGATAGTCCAGCTTCGAAGAGATGAGATGGGTCAAAACACCGTCAAGAATTTCCTGCGTAGTAGCCATAGTATTAAGGGCGCGCAAGTGTGCATAGTCGCTCAATTTCCGCAAACTTTTTGGGAATCCCTTCTCCACACCTGGTAGCTTGAATAATGACCGAACCGAAAATCGAAACACCTCCGCTTAGCAACCGAAATTATGTAACGCTCGGCGTTGTGTAAAAGTTTTCGAAATGTACAGCAATCGCTGTTGACCGAAGCTATGTTTTGCAGGTATAATCGAATACAGTACAAATTGTACAAATAGAGTTTATGGCCCTTAACACCGAATTGTGTAAGAGGCGCTTAAAATTATTAAAACGATATTTAACAATCGATCGACACCATCATCTCGGGAGACAGTGCTTTTGGCGAGGCGCCACCGCAAGGGGGTAAGTTTGTCTACTTGATGAGGACTGTGCTCCCTGACTTTACATGTAGATGGCTAGAAGCCAAGCTGCGGTTGATTGCGGGCTGGACTCTCCACCCGCTTTAGCCACTGAAGCCACTTTGGCAGCAAGCAGAACCGAATATTGTCCAATCGAGTGTACTGCTCGCATATGATTGTTGTAGAATCTGGGCAACTGCCGGTTTTCCAAAATCTCTTTGGTGTATCAGAAATCGACTCTGATCCCGACTGAGTGCGGGGTTCTTGAATTGAGAAAATTAAAGATAAGCGCGTTGATGCTCCTATCTCTAGGCACCCTGAGATAATCCAGCCAAGTCTGGTTTTCTGCAGGGTAGGTAAATGGTTTTCTAAGCAGCTCGCAGAATACACTTGCTCCAATATGCAAGTCAATGCGCTGACTTTTGTAGAAGCGAGGATCTGTCAGCTCAATATTTTCCGGTATTCTCCATTTAGTTGCGTTAAGGTAATGGGTAATGGGAGCTACAAGTGACGCCTTGTATTTTCGGATTGGGCGAAAATATTAACCAGTCGATTCCTGATATGGAGATGGTTGAGCGATGGATTTCGAGTTTGTAGTTGATTTGCGAAACAAGAAATGATTTAAGAGGCCGAATCGAGTAAGGGCCGGCATGATACGAATACGCCAGAGCGGGTTTTGACATAAACCATTGCGGTGGCAAGTAACACGTAATCGGTATTATTTGGCGACAGAGCCATAGGTGGTGGTTTAAACAAGACTGTAGAAACTAAAGTTGAGGAATGTGGTGGCATTTCAAGAGCATGCTGCAGATGGGGTTCAAAGAGACTCGATTGCATATGCAGAAGAAGATGACGTTTCTGGTGGCAGTTCCTACATCTGCAAGGTCTAGAATACCGTTAACTGTGCCCCTTCCGCAGGCAATTTAAACGAAGGTGCATCCTTTTTGCTTCATTGTAGCGCAGAGTTGGAGTCAATCATAGAAGTTGTAGGCATTTCGTCAAATAATGCTCCTTGGATCCACATAGGGTACATAATGGCAATAAGGATGCTTCGATGCCTTTTACTAGTTAGATTTCCCTCCTGTTTGCTAGGTGTCTGGTCTACCAAAGCCCATTCCAAGTTCTCTATCATGCGGCGACAGAGATCCAAAAATGTGGAAACATTGTGCCATTTCGACAGCTCCTTTGCAGGCAAGCTCTCCGCTCACCTCTCCTCCTCTCTGATGCTCCATCTTCGAAAAGATGAGATGGATCAAACCACCGTCAAGAATTTCCTGCGCAGTAGCCATAGTATAAAGGGCGCGCAATTGTGAATTTGCCTTGTCGCTCAATTGCCGCCAACTTTTTGCGGATCCATTCTCCACACGTGGTAGTTTGAATAATGACCGATCGTGTGCCTGAAAATGTAACAATTTATTATCAAAACGTAAAAACAATAGTTATAATGCCGTGTCATAATTTCTCTCAGTGGGCTCCAGAGGTTGAATTGTGTCCATAGCAGCGCCATTCAATCAGAAACATAATGTTGAAATTTTCACTTTCATATAATTCGGCCAACTGTTCGTCACCTAGGAGTGTGCTTAACGTTCTTCGTTATCTGGGGCACGTAGCACAAGGTCCCTTTTATTTGCTTCCTACATTTTGAACATGTTTCGGAAAGAGTGTGCAATAATCACTACGCCAACTTTCCGATGCACTTGACTAACGGCGACCAAAACGAGAATAGGAGTAGCGGGTTGAACGGAACCGAAAAATGAAAACCTTCGCTTAGCAACTGATACTGACTGCAGCTTTGGTTTGCATGTATAAGCGAATACCGTACAAACGATCTGAAGAGAGTTTATGGCCCTTAACACCGAATTGTGAAAGAGGCGCTTAGAATTTTTAACACGATATTTAATAAATTCTTAACTTAAATTCATAAATCACAACGGGGCCACCAAATGTTTTGAGGAGGGCATTAATTTTTGCCACCTGTAAATAATTTACAATTTATATTTGAACGGTGCAAAATAAAAGGCCGAGAGATTTATTTTTCTACGATTTATTTTAGCAGCAATGCGACTGCGTATTGACAGCGATACAGATCAAAATGCAATGAAATTAAAAAAGATAATTCAGCATGATGATGACCAAATTGTAAACCATTATTTTGGTACTAGATATATGACTGTTCCCGATAGTGTGGGTTTCACAAATTTACCTATTAGCATTAACAAAACCACCATATGATGGTAGGACTCTGTTTAGATCATATTGTTGTTTTTGTACCCGTTACTCATAGAGCAAAAGGGTATACTAGGTTCGTTGACAAGTGTGTAACAGATAGAAGGAAGCGTTTCCGACCCTATAAAGTTTATATATTTTTGATCAGGATCAATAGCGAAGTCGTTCGTCCGACCGTTCATCCGTATGAACGCGGGGACCTCAGGAACTATAATACAAAGATTAACAATGAAGATTCTTGAGGCATATTCGCTGTCCTAGCTCATTTCAGCATCCTGCCACGACCACTCTCTCTTATCTCTTTTTTATCACAGTACGCGGTGGTAAATTTTATGCACCCGTTCGACTATTAGCCGTTTGAGGTTGAGTTGAGTACAACCAGTCGGAATTCATTCTCTCGAATTACTCTTACCGCACCTGTAATTCACTTTCATTGAATTTGGATAAATGTTCGTCACTCAAGATTGTATTTAAAGCCGCAAGTTAACGCGCCACTAAGCTTGCCTTTGCCCTATAAAATTCTTAGTTATCCGCCATTTCGAATTCGTTTTGTAATTAATATACAAGAGTCACTACACGAACTTTTCGATGCACTCGACTAACGGGGACGAAAGCGAGAATAGAAGGAGCGGGTAGTACGAAGCCGAAAACCCTCGGCGTTGTGCAAAAGATTTCGAACTGTACAGCAGTTGATGCCGAATGTAGTTTTGTTTTGCAGTTACATGCAAGTACTGTGCAATCGATTATACATTGTGTAAGAGGGGCTTAGAATTAATAAACCGATATTTAATAATTTCTTAACTTTTTCCGAAAACCGTGAAACTCTAGCAAGCTCAACTTCGATTACAAGGATTCTAAACTACGTTCGCACACAACCCCAACGTGAGCAAGATGACAGACGGCTCTCAATACAAAGAAAAAACTCTTACTTCACTTTTAAAGCAACCGAAATTAATGCAAGCTCTTACAAAGCGCGGCCAATTACCCCCAACTTGACCGAATTCTTAAACGTAGATAGTGAAAGAGCGCGTTCTGGCTACCCCTTGCTACCATCGATGTCTCTGCAGCTAAAGAGCGCAGTAACTAGCTCCACAATTTCTTTACCAACGTCAACCGTAACGGCAACAACAACCGCAAGTGTATCGACAACCCGTTTAACGACATCATCACCTAAGCCCCCGCCTATTTCTATACGAAACAAAAGTTCCAATGTTCTTGTCAAAAAAAATTATTGCGCTTATTGGCAAGAATAACTTCATAATAATTAACATAATACCTCTTATAAACGGCAACATCCAGGAAACAAAAATTAAAATGAAGTCTGAGGATAGTTACAGAGTTTTAATATCTTTAATATATCTAATATCTTACCGAGAATAAAAAGAAGCTTTACACTTATCAGCTTAAAAGCAGCCAGGGCCTGCAAATCGTACTTAAGGGCATAGAGTCCAAAGTAACGACTGCAGAGATAACAAAAGCGCTACAAGAGAAGAGATTTAG
The DNA here is from genome assembly GCF_018153835.1 of Drosophila eugracilis. NCBI lineage: Eukaryota > Metazoa > Arthropoda > Insecta > Diptera > Drosophilidae > Drosophila > Drosophila eugracilis. The sequence goes on from NW_024573422.1 coordinate 22,756, forward strand.
CGTTAAGAAAGTCCTCAATATCCTTAACAGGGATAAAAAGCCGCAGCCACTCTTTAAGGTTGTTCTCGAACCAGAAAATAAGTCCCTGAAGAAATACAAAGTGCTCCCTATATTAATGTCCTTTATGCGCAGAACTAAGGAATCGGTACGTGCAAATAAAAAGAAAACTAAGCTCACAATCAGCAAAAAAAGCAAATGCATAATAAGTTTTTTTTTTTTTTGTTGCTTTGCTTTTATTTATTGAATCTACTCTTAATTTTGAGACTAACAATAAGTTGACGAATCTTAACATTAAAATTT
>NW_024573423.1:0-7617 GCF_018153835.1 Drosophila eugracilis
AGCCTGTCAGTCTGTCGCCCGTCAGCCTGTCAGCCCGTCAGCCTGCCGCCTGCCGCCCGTCAGCCTGTCGCTCCGCCGCCCGTCAGCCCGTCAGCCTGTCAGCCCGCTCGCCTCGCCCGCCGCTGTCCGCCCGTCCGCCCGTCAGCCTGTCGCCTGCCGTTTGTTGCCTGTTGCCTGTCCGCCTCCTTCGCCTGTGTTGCCTGTTGCCTGTTGCCTGTTGGCTTGTTGCCTCAAGCCTGCTGCTCTGCTTGCCTGTTGCCTGTTGCCTAGCTTGCTTGTTGCCTGTTGCCTGTTGCCTGTTGCCTGTTGCCTGTCTGCCCGTTGTTTGCTGCTTGTCTGTTTGTCATGTTGGCTGTTTGTTTTTTTGTTGCTCGTGTTAGTCTTTTCTGTTGTCTGTTTGCCTGCGCCTGTTCCTGTCAGCCTGCCGGTCACAGCCTGCCGTCTGCCGCCTGCTTTTTCGTCTGCCGCCTCAGCCTGTTGTCTCGTCTCGCCTGTCTGCCCGTCGGGCCCGCCGCTCTCGCCTGCCGCCTGTGTCAGCCTGTTTGCCTGCTCGGGCCGTCAGCCCGTTGCCCCCGTCAGCCCGTCAGCCTGTCAGTCTGCCGCCTGCTGCCTGTCAGCCTGTTGCCCGTCAGCCTGCCGCCTGTTGCCTGTCTGCCTGTCGCCTGCCGTCTGCCGCCTGCCGCCTGCCGCTTGCCTGCCTGGTTTTCAGCCCGCTGCCTGCCGCCTGTCGCCTGTCTGCTTGCCGCCTTCAGCTTTGCCTGGCCTGCTCTGCCTGTCGCCTGTCGCCTGTTGCCTGTTGCCTGCCTGCCTGTTGCCTGTCTCGCCTGTTGCCTGCTGCCCGCCGTCTGTTTTCTGCTGCCTGCCGCCTGCGGCCTGCTGCCTGTTGCCTGTTGGTCTGTTGCTCTGTTGCCTGTTGCCTGGGGTCTGTTGTCTGCTGCCTGTTGCCTGCTAAGCTCTGTTGCCTGTTGCCTGCCTGTTGCCTGTGGTTGCTCTGGTTGCCTGTTGCCTGCGTTGCCTGTTGCCTGTGCTCGGGTTGTCTGTTGCCTGCTGCCTGTTGCCTGCCTTGCCTGTTGCCCGCTGCCTGTTGCCTGTTGCTTCTGTCTAGCCTGCTTGCCTGCCTGCCTGTTGCCTGCTTGCCTGCCTGCTGCCTGCTGCCTGCTGCCTGCTGCCTGTTGCCTGTTGCCTGTTGCCTGTTGCCTGTTTGCCTGTTTGCCTGTTGCCTGTTGCCTGTTGCCTTGCCTGCGTTTGTTGCCTGTTGCCTGTTGCTTGTTGTTTGTTGGGGTTTGTTGCCGTCTGCCTTGTTTGCCTGTTTCCTGCTGCCTGTTGCCTGTTGCCTGTTGCCTGTTGCTCTGTTGCCTGTTGCCTGTTAGCTCTGTTGGTTTGTTGGGCCTGTTGCCTGTTGTTTGTTCAGTTTGCCTGTCGTCTGTTTGGGCCTGTGCCTGGCGCCGCCCGCCTGTTGCCTGTTGCCTGTTGCCTGTTGCCTGCTGCCTGCCTTCTGCCGGTTGCCTGCTGCTTGCCGCCTGTCGCCTGCCGCCTGCTGCCCTGCTGCCCCGCGTTGCCTGCCGCCTGTTGGCCTGCCGCTTGCCGCCCATGCCGCCCGCCTCGGGCCTGCCGCCTGCTGCCTGTTGCCTGGTTGCCTGCCGCCTGCTGTCTGCCGGCTGCCTGCCGCCTGCCGCCTGTTGCCTGGGCCGTCTGCCGCCTGCCGCCTGCTGCCTGCTGCCTGCCGTCAGCTGCCAGCCTGCCGCCTGTTGCCTGTTGCCTGTTGCCTGTTGCCTGTTGCCTGTTCGCCTGTTGCCTGCTGCTTTGCTTGTTGCCTGTTGCTCTGTTGCCTGTTGCTGCTGTTGCCTGTTGCCTGCTGCCTGTTGCCTGTTGCCTAGGTTGCCTGTTGCCTGTTGCCTGTTGCCTGTTGCCTGTTGCCTGTTGCCTGTTGCCTGTTGCCTGTTGCCTGTTGCCCGCGCCTGCAGCCTTGGGCCTGTTGCCTGTTGCCTGTTGCCTGTAGTTGCCTGTTGCCTGTTGCCTGTCGCCTGTTGCCTGTTGCCTGTTGGCCTTTGCCGCCTGTTGCCGCCTGTTGCCTGTCAGCCTGTTCGCCTGCCTGCCCTGCCTGTTGCCTGCCGCCTGCCTCGCCTGTTGCCTGTTGCCTGCCGCCTGCCGCCCGTCCGCCGCGGCCGCCTCAGTCGCCTTGCCCGCCGCCTGGGCCGCCTGCCGTGGCCTGCCGCCTGTTGCCTGCCGCCTGTCAGCCTGCTGCCTGCCGCCGGGTTGCCTGTTGCCCGCCAAGCTCTGTTGCCTGTTGCCTGTTGCCTGTTGCCTGTTGCCTGTTGCCTGTGTTGCCTGTTGCCTGTTGCCTGCTGCCTGTTGCCTGTTGCCTGCTGCCTGTTGCCTGTTGCCTGTTGCCTGGGTTGCCTGCGCTGCCTGCCGCCTGTTGCCTGCCGCCTGTTGCCTGTTGCCTGCTTGCCGCCTGCCTGCTGCCTGTTGCCTGTTGCCTGCTTGCCTGTTGCCTGTTGCCTGCCTTCAGTTCTGTTGCCTGTCGCCTGGGTCGCCTGCTGCTTGCCTGTTGCCTGTTGCGCCTGCCGCCTGCTGCCTGGCCTGCCGCCTGCTGCCTGCTGCCTGTCAGCCTGTTGCCTGCCGCCTGCTCGCCTGCCAGCCGCTGGCCTGTCGCCTGCTGCCTGCCGCCCGCTGCCTGTTGCCTGTTGCCTGCTGCCTGTTGCCTGTTGCCTGTTGCCTGTTGCCTGCTGCCTCGCCTGTTGCCTGTTGCCTGTTGCCTGTTGCTCCGTCAGTCTGCCGCCTGTCAGCCTGTTGCCTGCTGCCTCAGCCGCCTGTCAGCCTGCTGCCTGCTGCCTGTCAGCCTCAGCCTGCCGCCTGCCGCCTGTTGCCTGTGGCTCTGTTGCCTGTTGCCTGGTTGCCTGGCTTGCCTGTTGCCTGTTGCCTGTCAGCCTGCGTGCCTGTTGCCTGTTCGCTGCCCGTTGCCGGTGCCGCCGGTCGTGTTGCCTGGCGCTCGCCTGCTTGCCAGTCTTTCGGCTGGCCGCCCGTCAGTCCGTTTCTCAGCCTGTCAGCCTGTCCGCCTGTCAGTCTTTCCGCTCCCTCCGCCTGCCCGTCCTGTCGCCTTTCCGCCTGCTGCCCTCGTCCCTGTCAGCCCGCCGCCTGTCTGCCTGTGCCTGTCGTCAGCCTGCCGCCTGTTGCCTGCCGCCTGCCGCCTGCTGCCTGTTGCCTGTTGCCTGCCGCCTGTTGCCTCGGTTGCCTGCCTGCCGCCTGCCGCCTGCCGCCTGCCGCCTGCCGCCTGCCCGCCCGCCGCCTGCTGCCTGCTGCCTGCCGCCTGCTGCCTGTTGCCTGGTTGCCTGTTGCCTGCTGCCTGCTGCCTGTTGCCTGTTGCCTCGCTGCTTGTTGCTCTGTTGCCTGTTGCCTGTTGCCTGCCTGTTTGCGGTCAGCCCTTGCCTGCTGCCTTGCCGCCTGCTGCCTGCTGCCTGGGCCGCCTGCTTGTCTGCTGTTTGTTGCCTGTTGCCTGTCAGCCTGTTGCTTGTTGCCTGTCTGCCTGCTGCCTGTTGCCTGTTGCCTGTTGCCTGTTGCCTGCTTCAAGCCTGCTGCCTGTTGCCTGTTGCCTGTTGCCTGTTGCTTTGCCTGGCCTGTTGCCTGTTGCCTGTTGCCTGTTGCCTGTTGCCTGTTGCCTGTTGCCTGTTGCCTGCCGCCTGCCACGCCGCCTGCCGCCTGTCAGCCTGTTGCGCCGCCTGCCGCCTGCCGCCTGCCGCCTGCCGCCTGCCGCCGGGCCGCCTGCCGCCTGCCGCCTGTGGCCTGCCGCCCGCCGCCTGTCAGCCCGCCGCCTGCCGCCTGTCCGCCTGCCGCCTGCTGTTGCCTGCCGCCTGTTGCCTGTTGCCTGTTGCCTCAGCCGCCTGCTGCCTGTTGCCTGTTGCCTGCTGCCTGCTGCCTGTTGCCTGCCGCCTGCCGCCTGCCCCGCCGCCTGCTGCCCGCCTGCCTGTTGCCTGTTGCCTGTTGCCTGCCTGTTGCCTGTTGCCTGTCCGCCTGCCGCCTGTCAGCCTGCTGCCTGCTGTTTGCTTGCCGCCTGCCGCCTGCCGCCTGCTGCCTGCCTGGCCCTGCCTGTTGCCCGTTGCCTGTTGCCTGTTGCCTGCCGCCTGCCGCTGCCTGCTGCCTGCTGCCTGTTGCCTGCTGCCTGTTGCCTGCTCGGCCTGCCGCCTGCTTGCCTGTTGCCTGCTGCCTGTCCGCCTGGGCCTGCCTGTCTGCCTGCCTGCCTGTTGCCTGTTGCCTGTGCCTGTTGCCTGCCGCCTGCCGCCTGCTGCCTGCCGCCTGCTGCCTGCCGCCTGTTGCCTGCCGTCTGCCGCCTGCGGCCTGCTGCCTGCCTGCCGCCTGCCCGCCGCCTGCCGCCCGCCGCCTGCCGCCCGCCGCCCGCCGCCCGTCTGCCTGTCCGCCCGTCGCCTGCTGCCTGCTGCTCTTGCCTGTTTGCCTAAGTTCGCCGCCTGTTGCCTGTTGCCTGTTGCCTGTTGCTTTGTTGTTTCGTCTGCCTGCTTGCTTTGTTGCCTGTTGCCTGTTGCCTGTTGCCTGTTGCCTGTTGCCTGTTTGCCTGTTGCCTGTTGCCTGTTTGCCTGTTGCCTGTTGCCTGTTGCCTGTTGCCTGTTGCCTGGTTTGCCTGTTGCCTGCCCGCCGTTTGCCGCCCGCTGCCTGTTGCCTGTTGCCTGCCGCCTGCCGCTTGCCGCCTGCTGCCCGTCAGCCGTCAGCCCGCCAGCCCGCCGCCTGCTGCCTGCCGCCCGTCCGCCTGCCGCCTGCCGCCTGCCAGCCTGCCGCCTGCCGCCTGCCGGCCTCCCGCGGCCTGCCCGCCGCCCGGGGCCGCCTCCCGCCGGCCGGCCTGCCGCCCGCCGCCCGTTGCCTCTTGCCTGCCGCCTTTCTGCCTGCTGCCTGCCGCCTGTCAGCCTGCCAGCCTGTTGCCTGCCAGCCTGCTGCCTGCTGCCTGCTGCTTCAAGCCGCCCTCAGCCTTGCCTGCCGCCTCGCCGCCTGCCGCCTCCGCCTGCCGCCTGCTGCCTGCTGCCTGGGCCGCCCGTCCGGCCCGGCCGCCTGGAGCCGCCTGCCGCCTGCCGCTCCGCCGGTGCCGCCTGCCGCCTGCCGCCTGGGCCGCCTGCCGCCTGCCGCCTGCCGCCTGCCGTCAGTCTGTCTGCCTGCCGCCTGCCGCCTGTTGCCTGTTGCTTGTTGCCCTGTTGCTTGCCGCCTGCTGCCTTGCCTGCTGCCTGTTGCCTGCCGCCTGCCCCCTCTCGCCTGCTGCCTGCCGCCTGCCGCCTGCGGGCCTGCCTCGGCCGCTGCAGCCGCCTGTTGCCTGTTGCCTGCCGGCCTGCCGCCTGCCGCCTGGTCAGTCCGCCGCCTGCCGCCCGCTGCCTGCCGCCTGTTGCCCAGCCGTCTGGGTTGCCTGCCGCCTGCGCTCCGCCGCCTGCCGCTCCGCCGCCCGCCGCCTGCCGCCTGCCGCCTGCCGCCTGCCGCCTGCCGCCTGCCGCCTGCTGCCTGCCGCCTGCTGCCTGCCGCCTGCCGCCTGCCGCCTGCTGCCTGCCGGCCTGCCGTCCTGCCGCCTCGCGGCCGCCTGGGCCGCCTGCCGCCTGCCGCTCTGCCGCCTGTCGCCTGCCGCCTCGCCTGCCGCCCGTCTGCCTGCCGCCTGCCGCCTGCTGCGCCCGTCGCTGCCCGCCGCCTGCCGCCCGCGCCTGCCGCCTGCTGCCTGCTGCCCGCCCGCCTGCCGCCTGCCGCCTGCTGCTCCTGTTGCCTGTCTGCCTGTTGCCTGCCCGCCGCCTGTCCGCCTGTTGCCTGCCGCTGTCAGCCTGCCGCCTGCCGCCTGCCGTTTGCCGCCTGCCGCCTGCCGCCTGCCGCCTGCTCGCCCGTCAGCCTGCCGCCTGCAGCCCGCCGCCTGCCGCCTGCCGCCTGCCGCCTGCTCCGCCCGCCGCCCGCCGCCTGCTCGCCCGCCGCCCGTCGCCTGCCGCCTGCCGCCTGCCGCCCGCCGCCCGCCGCCCGTCCGCCGCCGCCTCGCCGCCTGTCAGCCGCCTGCCGCCTGCTGCCTGCCGCCTGTCCGCCTGCCGCCTGCCGCCTGTCCGCCTGCCGCCCGCCGCCTGCCGGCCTGCCGCCTGCCGCCCGCCGCCTGCTGCCTGCTGCCTGCTGCCTGTTTCCTGTTGCCTGCTGCCTGCCGCCTGCAAGCCTGCCGCCTGTTGCCTGCCTGCTGCCTGCTGCCTGCCGCCTGCCGCCTGCCGCCTGCCGCCTGCCGCCTGCCGCCTGTCTGCCTGCCGCCTGCCGCCTGCCGCCTGCCGCCTGTCTGCCCGTTGCCTGTTGCCTGCCGCCTGCCGCCTGCCGCCGGGTCGCCTCGCCGCCTGCCGCCTGCCGCCTGCCGCCTGCCGGGTTGCTCTGCTGCCTGCTGCCTCAGCCTGCCGCCTGTTGCCTGCTGCCTGCTGCCTGTTGCCTGCCGCCCGTTGCCGCCTGCCGCCTGCCGCCTGTTGCCTGTTGCCTGCTGCCTGTTGCCCTGTTGCCTGTTGCCTGTTTCGCCGTGCCGCCTGTTGCCTGTTGCCTGCTGCTCTGTTGCCGCCTGCCGCCTGCTGCCTGTTGCCTGTTGCCTGCCGCCTGTTGCTTGCTGCTTGCCGCCTGCTGGGCCTGCCGCCTGCCTGTTGCCTGTTGCCTGCTGTTTGCTGCTTGCCGCCTGTTGCCTGTTGCTTCTTGCCCGCCGCCTGTCGCCTGTCGCTCCTGCCAAGTCTGCCGCCCGCCGCCTGCTGCCTGTTCCAGCCCGTCGCCTCGTTGCCTGCCGCCCGCCGCCTGTCAGCCGCTCCGCCTGCCGCCGCGCCGCCCGCCGCCTGCCGCCTGCCGCCTGTCGCCCGGCCGCCTGTTGCCTGCCAGCCCGCCGCCTGCCGCCTGCCGCCCGCCGCCTGCCGCCTGCCGCCTGCTGCCTGCCGCCTGCCGCCTGCCGCCTGCCGCCTGCTGCCTGCCGCCTGCTGCCGCCTGGTCTGCCTGCTGCCTGTTGCCTGCTGCTTGGGCTAAGCCGCCTGCGCCTCGCGCGCTGCCTGCCGCGCCGCCTGCCGCCTGCCGCCTCGTTGCCTGCTTCGCCTGGGCTGCCTGCCGCCTGTCAGCCTGCCGCCTGGGCCGCCTGCCGCCTGGGGCCGCCTGCCGCCTGCCGCCCGTCCGCCCGCCGCCGCCGCCCGCCGCCTCGCCTGCCGCCTGCCAGCCTGCCGCCTGCCGCCTGTCCGCCTGTCAGCCTGCCGCCTGCCGCCTGCCGCCTGCCGCCTGCCGCCTGTCAGCCTGCCGCCTGCCTGCCTGCCGCCTGCCGCCTGCCGCCTGCCGCCTGCCGCCTGCCTGCCGTCGCTGCCTGCTTGCCTGTTGCCCTGCCGCCTGCCGCCGCCTGCCGCCTCGCCGCCTGCCGCCCGCCGCCCGCCGCCTCGCCCGCCGCCTGCCGCCTGCCGCCTCCGCCGCCTGCCGCCCGCCGCCTGCCGCCTGCCGCCTGCCGCCTGCCTGCTGCCTGTCGGCCTGCCGCCTGTCTGCCTGCCGCCTGCTCGCCGCCTGCTGCCTGTTGCCCGTTGCCTGGGCCGCCTGCTGCCTGCCGCCCGCCGCCCGTCCGCCTGCCGCGGCCTGCTGCCCGCCGCCTGCCGCCTGCCGCCTGCC
>NW_024573424.1:0-13163 GCF_018153835.1 Drosophila eugracilis
TTTGTAGGAATTTGAGAAGGCGGAATAAAAAAATAATTACATTTTTTATAAGCGAAAAATTACGCTGAGGAATGTGTGTTTAATTTCGTGATATTCTCTCCAGTAGTTTTCTACTTTTTCAACTTGCGCATTTTATTTTCTTGTAGGAATAATTATTTTTTTGTAGGAATTTGAGAAGGCGGAATAAAAAAATAATTACATTTTTATGAGCGAAAAATTACGCAGGGAATGTGTGTTTAATTTCGTGATATTCTCTCCAGTAGTTTTCTACTTTTTCAACTTGCGCATTTTATTTTCTTGTAGGAATAATTTTTTTTTTGTAGGAATTTGAGAAGGCGGAATAAAAAAATAATTACATTTTTATAAGCGAAAAATTACGCAGGGAATGTGTGTTTAATTTCGTGATATTCTCTCCAGTAGTTTTCTACTTTTTCAACTTGCGCATTTTATTTTCTTGTAGGAATAATTATTTTTTTGTAGGAATTTGAGAAGGCGGAATAAAAAAATAATTACATTTTTATGAGCGAAAAATTACGCAGGGAATGTGTTTAATTTCGTGATATTCTCTCCAGTAGTTTTCTACTTTTTCAACTTGCGCATTTTATTTTCTTGTAGGAATAATTATTTTTTGTAGGAATTTGAGAAGGCGGAATAAAAAATAATTACATTTTTATAAGCGAAAAATTACGCAGGGAATGTGTGTTTAATTTCGTGATATTCCCTCCAGTAATTTTCTACTTTTTCAACTTGCGCATTTTATTTTCTTGTAGGAATAAATTTTTTTGTAGGAATTTGAGAAGGCGGAATAAAAAAATATTACATTTTTTATAAGCGAAAAATTACGCAGATAATGTGTGTTTAATTTCGTGATATTCTCTCCAGTAGTTTTCTACTTTTTCAACTTGCGCATTTTATTTTCTTGTAGGAATAATTTTTTTTTTGTAGGAATTTGAGAAGGCGGAATAAAAAAATAATTACATTTTTATGAGCGAAAAATTACGCAGGGAATGTGTGTTTAATTTCGTGATATTCCCTCCAGTAATTTTCTACTTTTTCAACTTGCGCATTTTATTTTCTTGTAGGAATAAATTTTTTTTTGTAGGAATTTGAGAAGGCGGAATAAAAAAATAATTACATTTTTATGAGCGAAAAATTACGCAGGGAATGTGTGTTTAATTTCGTGATATTCTCTCCATTAGTTTTCTACTTTTTCAACTTGCGCACATTTTATTTTCTTGTAGGAATAAATTATTTTTTGTAGGAATTTGAGAAGGCGGAATAAAAAAATAATTACATTTTTATAAGCGAAAAATTACGCAGGGAATGTGTGTTTAATTTCGTGATATTCTCTCCAGTAGTTTTCTACTTTTTCAACTTGCGCATTTTATTTTCTTGTAGGAATAAATTTTTTTTTTGGAATTTGAGAAGGCGGAATAAAAAAATAATTACATTTTTATGAGCGAAAAATTACGCAGGGAATGTGTGTTTAATTTCGTGATATTCCCTCCAGTAATTTTCTACTTTTTCAACTTGCGCATTTTATTTTCTTGTAGGAATAATATTTTTTTTGTAGGAATTTGAGAAGGCGGAATAAAAAAATAATTACATTTTTATAAGCGAAAAATTACGCAGGGAATGTGTGTTTAATTTCGTGATATTCCCTCCAGTAATTTTCTACTTTTTCAACTTGCGCATTTTATTTTCTTGTAGGAATAATATTTTTTTGTAGGAATTTGAGAAGGCGGAATAAAAAAATAATTACATTTTTATAAGCAAAAAATTACGCAGGGAATGTGTGTTTAATTTCGTGATATTCTCTCCAGTAGTTTTCTACTTTTTCAACTTGCGCATTTTTATTTTCTTGTAGGAATAAATATTTTTTGTAGGAATTTGAGAAGGCGGAATAAAAAATAATTACATTTTTATAAGCGAAAAATTACGCAGGGAATGTGTGTTTAATTTCGTGATATTCTCTCCAGTAGTTTTCTACTTTTTCAACTTGCGCATTTTATTTTCTTGTAGGAATAATTTTTTTTTGTAGGAATTTGAGAAGGCAGAATAAAAAAATAATTACATTTTTATAAGCGAAAAATTACGCAGGGAATGTGTGTTTAATTTCGTGATATTCTCTCCATTAGTTTTCTACTTTTTCAACTTGCGCATTTTATTTTCTTGTAGGAATAAATTTTTTTTGTAGGAATTTGAGAAGGCGGAATAAAAAAATAATTACATTTTTATGAGCGAAAAATTACGCAGGGAATGTGTGTTTAATTTCGTGATATTCCCTCCAGTAATTTTCTACTTTTTCAACTTGCGCATTTTATTTTTCTTGTAGGAATAAATATTTTTTTGTAGGAATTTGAGAAGGCGGAATAAAAAAATAATTACATTTTTATAAGCGAAAAATTACGCAGGGAATGTGTGTTTAATTTCGTGATATTCTCTCCAGTAGTTTTCTACTTTTTTCAACTTGCGCATTTTATTTTCTTGTAGGAATAATATTTTTTTGTAGGAATTTGAGAAGGCGGAATAAAAAAATAATTACATTTTTATAAGCGAAAAATTACGCAGGGAATGTGTGTTTAATTTCGTGATATTCTCTCCAGTAGTTTTCTACTTTTTCAACTTGCGCATTTTATTTTCTTGTAGGAATAATTTTTTTTTTTGTAGGAATTTGAGAAGGCAGAATAAAAAAATAATTACATTTTTATAAGCGAAAAATTACGCAGGGAATGTGTGTTTAATTTCGTGATATTCTCTCCAGTAGTTTTCTACTTTTTCAACTTGCGCATTTTATTTTCTTGTAGGAATAAATTTTTTTGTAGGAATTTGATAAGACGGAATAAAAAAAATAATTACATTTTTATGAGCGAAAAATTACGCAGGGAATGTGTGTTTAATTTCGTGATATTCTCTCCATTAGTTTTCTACTTTTTCAACTTGCGCATTTTATTTTCTTGTAGGAATAAATATTTTTTTGTAGGAATTTGAGAAGGCGGAATAAAAAAATAATTACATTTTTATGAGCGAAAAATTACGCAGGGAATGTGTGTTAAATTTCGTGATATTCTCTCCAGTAGTTTTCTACTTTTTCAACTTGCGCATTTTATTTTCTTGTAGGAATAATTTTTTTTGTAGGAATTTGAGAAGGCGGAATAAAAAAATAATTACATTTTTTATGAGCGAAAAATTACGCAGGGAATGTGTGTTTAATTTCGTGATATTCTCTCCATTAGTTTTCTACTTTTTCAACTTGCGCATTTTATTTTCTTTGTAGGAATAAATTTTTTTGTAGGAATTTTAGAAGGCGGAATAAAAAATAATTATCATTTTTATAAGCGAAAAATTACGCAGGGAATGTGTGTTTAATTTCGTGATATTCTCTCCAGTAGTTTTCTACTTTTTCAACTTGCGCATTTTATTTTCTTGTAGGAATAATTTTTTTTTTGTAGGAATTTGAGAAGGCGGAATAAAAAAATAATTACATTTTTATCTCTCCATTAGATTTCTACATTTTCAACTTGCGTATTTTATTTTCTTGAAGGAATATTTTTTTTTTGTAGGAATTTGAGAAGGCAGAATAAAAAAATAATTACATTTTTATAAGCGAAAAATTACGCAGGGAATGTGTGTTTAATTTCGTGATATTCTCTCCAGTAGTTTTCTACTTTTTCAACTTGCGCATTTTATTTTCTTGTAGGAATAAATTTTTTTTTGTAGGAATTTGAGAAGGCGGAATAAAAAAATAATTACATTTTTATGAGCGAAAAATTACGCATGGAATGTGTGTTTAATTTCGTGATATTCTCTCCATTAGATTTCTACTTTTTCAACTTGCGCATTTTATTTTCTTGTAGGAATAAATATATTTTTGTAGGAATTTGAGAAGGCGGAATAAAAAAATAATTACATTTTTATGAGCGAAAAATTACGCAGGGAATGTGTGTTTAATTTCGTGATATTCCCTCCAGTAGTTTTCTACTTTTTCAACTTGCGCATTTTATTTTCTTGTAGGAATAATTTTTTTTTTAGGAATTTTAGAAGGCAGAATAAAAAAATAATTACATTTTTTATAAGCGAAAAATTACGCAGGGAATGTGTGTTTAATTTCGTGATATTCTCTCCAGTAGTTTTCTACTTTTTCAACTTGCGCATTTTATTTTCTTGTAGGAATAAATATTTTTTTGTAGGAATTTGAGAAGGCGGAATAAAAAAATAATTACATTTTTATAAGCGAAAAATTACGCAGGGAATGTGTGTTTAATTTCGTGATATTCTCTCCAGTAATTTTCTACTTTTTCAACTTGCGCATTTTATTTTCTTGTAGGAATAATTATTTTTTTGTAGGAATTTGAGAAGGCAGAATAAAAAAATAATTACATTTTTATAGAGCGAAAAATTACGCAGGGAATGTGTGTTTAATTTCGTGATATTCTCTCCAGTAGTTTTCTACTTTTTCAACTTGCGCATTTTATTTTCTTGTAGGAATAATTTTTTTTTGTAGGAATTTGAGAAGGCAGAATAAAAAAATAATTACATTTTTATGAGAGCGAAAAATTACGCAGGGAATGTGTGTTTAATTTCGTGATATTCTCTCCAGTAGTTTTCTACTTTTTCAACTTGCGCATTTTATTTTCTTGTAGGAATAAATATTTTTTGTAGGAATTTGAGAAGGCGGAATAAAAAAATAATTACATTTTTATGAGCGAAAAATTACGCAGGGAATGTGTGTTTAATTTCGTGATATTCTCTCCAGTAGTTTTCTACTTTTTCAACTTGCGCATTTTATTTTCTTGTAGGAATAAATTTTTTTGTAGGAATTTGAGAAGGCGGAATAAAAAAATAATTACATTTTTATGAGCGAAAAATTACGCAGGGAATGTGTGTTTAATTTCGTGATATTCTCTCCAGTAGTTTTCTACTTTTTCAACTTGCGCATTTTATTTTCTTGTAGGAATAAATTTTTTTTTGTAGGAATTTGAAGGCGGAATAAAAAAAATAATTACATTTTTATGAGCGAAAAATTACGCAGGGAATGTGTGTTTAATTTCGTGATATTCTCTCCAGTAGTTTTCTACTTTTTCAACTTGCGCATTTTATTTTCTTGTAGGAATAAATATTTTTTGTAGGAATTTGATGAAGGCGGAATAAAAAAATAATTACATTTTTATAAGCGAAAAATTACGCAGGGAATGTGTGTTTAATTTCGTGATATTCTCTCCAGTAGTTTTCTACTTTTTCAACTTGCGCATTTTATTTTCTTGTAGGAATAATATTTTTTTGTAGGAATTTGAGAAGGCGGAATAAAAAAATAATTACATTTTTATGAGCGAAAAATTACGCAGGGAATGTGTGTTTAATTTCGTGATATTCTCTCCAGTAGTTTTCTACTTTTTCAACTTGCGCATTTTATTTTCTTGTAGGAATAATTATTTTTTTGTAGGAATTTGAGAAGGCGGGATAAAAAAAATAATTACATTTTTATAAGCGAAAAATTACGCAGGGAATGTGTGTTTAATTTCGTGATATTCTCTCCAGTAGTTTTCTACTTTTTCAACTTGCGCATTTTATTTTCTTGTAGGAATAATTATTTTTTTGTAGGAATTTGAGAAGGCGGGATAAAAAAAATAATTACATTTTTATAAGCGAAAAATTACGCAGGGAATGTGTGTTTAATTTTGTGATATTCTCTCCAGTAGTTTTCTACTTTTTCAACTTGCGCATTTTATTTTCTTGTAGGAATAAATTTTTTTTGTAGCAATTTGAGAAGGCGGAATAAAAAAATAATTACATTTTTATGAGCGAAAAATTACGCAGGGAATGTGTGTTTAATTTCGTGATATTCTCTCCAGTAGTTTTCTACTTTTTCAACTTGCGCATTTTATTTTCTTGTAGGAATAAATTATTTTTTTGTAGGAATTTGAGAAGGCGGAATAAAAAAATAATTACATTTTTATGAGCGAAAAATTACGCAGGGAATGTGTGTTTAATTTCGTGATATTCTCTCCAGTAGTTTTCTACTTTTTCAACTTGCGCATTTTATTTTCTTGTAGGAATAAATTTTTTTTGTAGGAATTTGAGAAGGCGGAATAAAAAAATAATTACATTTTTATGAGCGAAAAATTACGCAGGGAATGTGTGTTTAATTTCGTGATATTCTCTCCAGTAGTTTTCTACTTTTTCAACTTGCGCATTTTATTTTCTTGTAGGAATAATTATTTTTTGTAGGAATTTGAGAAGGCGGAATAAAAAAATAATAACATTTTTATGAGCGAAAAATTACGCAGGGAATGTGTGTTTAATTTCGTGATATTCTCTCCAGTAGTTTTCTACTTTTTCAACTTGCGCATTTTATTTTCTTGTAGGAATAATTTTTTTTTTGTAGCAATTTGAGAAGGCTGAATAAAAAAATAATTACATTTTTATAAGCGAAAAATTACGCAGGGAATGTGTGTTTAATTTCGTGATATTCTCTCCAGTAGTTTTCTACTTTTTCAACTTGCGCATTTTATTTTCTTGTAGGAATAAATATTTTTTTGTAGGAATTTGAGAAGGCGGAATAAAAAAATAATTACATTTTTATGAGCGAAAAATTACGCAGGGAATGTGTGTTTAATTTCGTGATATTCTCTCCAGTAGTTTTCTACTTTTTCAACTTGCGCATTTTATTTCCTTGTAGGAATAATTATTTTTTTGTAGGAATTTGAGAAGGCGGGATAAAAAAATAATTACATTTTTATAAGCGAAAAATTACGCAGGGAATGTGTGTTTAATTTCGTGATATTCTCTCCAGTAGTTTTCTACTTTTTCAACTTGCGCATTTTATTTTCTTGTAGGAATAAATATTTTTTTGTAGGAATTTGAGAAGGCGGAATAAAAAAATAATTACATTTTTATGAGCGAAAAATTACGCAGGGAATGTGTGTTTAATTTCGTGATATTCTCTCCAGTAGTTTTCTACTTTTTCAACTTGCGCATTTTATTTTCTTGTAGGAATAAATATTTTTTGTAGCAATTTGATAAGGCGGAATAAAAAATAATTACATTTTTATAAGCGAAAAATTACGCAGGGAATGTGTGTTTAATTTCGTGATATTCTCTCCAGTAGTTTTCTACTTTTTCAACTTGCGCATTTTATTTTCTTGTAGGAATAAATTTTTTTTGTAGGAATTTGAGAAGGCGGAATAAAAAAAATAATTACATTTTTATGAGCGAAAAATTACGCAGGGAATGTGTGTTTAATTTCGTGATATTCTCTCCAGTAGTTTTCT
Organism: Drosophila eugracilis; assembly: GCF_018153835.1. Classification (NCBI taxonomy): domain Eukaryota; kingdom Metazoa; phylum Arthropoda; class Insecta; order Diptera; family Drosophilidae; genus Drosophila; species Drosophila eugracilis. The sequence goes on from NW_024573424.1 coordinate 7,272, forward strand.
ACTTTTTCAACTTGCGCATTTTATTTTCTTGTAGGAATAAATTTTTTTTGTAGGAATTTGAGAAGGCGGAATAAAAAAATAATTACATTTTTATAAGCGAAAAATTACGCAGGGAATGTGTGTTTAATTTCGTGATATTCTCTCCAGTAGTTTTCTACTTTTTCAACTTGCGCATTTTATTTTCTTGTAGGAATAAATTTTTTTGTAGGAATTTGAGAAGGCGGAATAAAAAAAATAATTACATTTTTATGAGCGAAAAATTACGCAGGGAATGTGTGTTTAATTTCGTGATATTCTCTCCAGTAGTTTTCTACTTTTTCAACTTGCGCATTTTATTTTCTTGTAGGAATAATTTTTTTTTGTAGGAATTTGAGAAGGCGGAATAAAAAAATAATTACATTTTTATAGGCGAAAAATTACGCAGGGAATGTGTGTTTAATTTCGTGATATTCTCTCCAGTAGTTTTCTACTTTTTCAACTTGCGCATTTTATTTTCTTGTAGGAATAATTTTTTTTGTAGGAATTTGAGAAGGCAGAATAAAAAAATAATTACATTTTTATGAGCGAAAAATTACGCAGGGAATGTGTGTTTAATTTCGTGATATTCTCTCCAGTAGTTTTCTACTTTTTCAACTTGCGCATTTTATTTTCTTGTAGGAATAAATTTTTTTTTGTAGAATTTGAGAAGGCGGAATAAAAAAATAATTACATTTTTATGAGCGAAAAATTACGCAGGGAATGTGTGTTTAATTTCGTGATATTCTCTCCAGTAGTTTTCTACTTTTTCAACTTGCGCATTTTATTTTCTTGTAGGAATAATTATTTTTTTGTAGGAATTTGAGAAGGCGGAATAAAAAAATAATTACATTTTTATGAGCGAAAAATTACGCAGGGAATGTGTGTTTAATTTCGTGATATTCTCTCCAGTAGTTTTCTACTTTTTCAACTTGCGCATTTTATTTTCTTGTAGGAATAATAATTTTTTTGTAGGAATTTGAGAAGGCGGAATAAAAAAATAATTACATTTTTATGAGCGAAAAATTACGCAGGGAATGTGTGTTTAATTTCGTGATATTCTCTCCAGTAGTTTTCTACTTTTCAACTTGCGCATTTTATTTTCTTGTAGGAATAATTATTTTTTTGTAGGAATTTGAGAAGGCGGAATAAAAAAATAATTACATTTTTTATGAGCGAAAAATTACGCAGGGAATGTGTGTTTAATTTCGTGATATTCTCTCCAGTAGTTTTCTACTTTTTCAACTTGCGCATTTTATTTTCTTGTAGGAATAATTATTTTTTGTAGCAATTTGATAAGGCGGAATAAAAAAATAATTACATTTTTATGAGCGAAAAATTACGCAGGGAATGTGTGTTTAATTTCGTGATATTCTCTCCAGTAGTTTTCTACTTTTTCAACTTGCGCATTTTATTTTCTTGTAGGAATAATTATTTTTTTGTAGGAATTTGAGAAGGCGGAATAAAAAATAATTACATTTTTATGAGCGAAAAATTACGCAGGGAATGTGTGTTTAATTTCGTGATATTCTCTCCAGTAGTTTTCTACTTTTTCAACTTGCGCATTTTATTTTCTTGTAGGAATAATTATTTTTTTGTAGCAATTTGAGAAGGCGGAATAAAAAAATAATTACATTTTTATGAGCGAAAAATTACGCAGGGAATGTGTGTTTAATTTCGTGATATTCTCTCCAGTAGTTTTCTACTTTTTCAACTTGCGCATTTTATTTTCTTGTAGGAATAATTATTTTTTTGTAGGAATTTGAGAAGGCGGAATAAAAAAATAATTACATTTTTATGAGCGAAAAATTACGCAGGGAATGTGTGTTTAATTTCGTGATATTCTCTCCAGTAGTTTTCTACTTTTTCAACTTGCGCATTTTATTTTCTTGTAGGAATAATTATTTTTTTTAGGAATTTGAGAAGGCGGAATAAAAAAATAATTACATTTTTATGAGCGAAAAATTACGCAGGGAATGTGTGTTTAATTTCGTGATATTCTCTCCAGTAGTTTTCTACTTTTTCAACTTGCGCATTTTATTTTCTTGTAGGAATAATTTTTTTTTTTGTAGGAATTTGAGAAGGCGGAATAAAAAAATAATTACATTTTTATGAGCGAAAAATTACGCAGGGAATGTGTGTTTAATTTCGTGATATTCTCTCCAGTAGTTTTCTACTTTTTCAACTTGCGCATTTTATTTTCTTGTAGGAATAAATATTTTTTGTAGGCAATTTGAGAAGGCGGAATAAAAAATAATTACATTTTTATGAGCGAAAAATTACGCAGGGAATGTGTGTTTAATTTCGTGATATTCTCTCCAGTAGTTTTCTACTTTTTCAACTTGCGCATTTTATTTTCTTGTAGGAATAATTTTTTTTTGTAGCAATTTGAGAAGGCGGAATAAAAAATAATTACATTTTTATGAGCGAAAAATTACGCAGGGAATGTGTGTTTAATTTCGTGATATTCTCTCCAGTAGTTTTCTACTTTTTCAACTTGCGCATTTTATTTTCTTGTAGGAATAATTATTTTTTGTAGGAATTTGAGAAGGCGGAATAAAAAAATAATTACATTTTTATGAGCGAAAAATTACGCAGGGAATATGTGTTTAATTTCGTGATATTCTCTCCAGTAGTTTTCTACTTTTTCAACTTGCGCATTTTATTTTCTTGTAGGAATAAATATTTTTTGTAGCAATTTGATAAGGCGGAATAAAAAAAATAATTACATTTTTATGAGCGAAAAATTACGCAGGGAATGTGTGTTTAATTTCGTGATATTCTCTCCAGTAGTTTTCTACTTTTTCAACTTGCGCATTTTATTTTCTTGTAGGAATAATTATTTTTTTGTAGGAATTTGAGAAGGCGGAATAAAAAAATAATTACATTTTTATGAGCGAAAAATTACGCAGGGAATGTGTGTTTAATTTCGTGATATTCTCTCCAGTAGTTTTCTACTTTTTCAACTTGCGCATTTTATTTTCTTGTAGGAATAATATTTTTTTGTAGGAATTTGAGAAGGCGGAATAAAAAAATAATTACATTTTTATGAGCGAAAAATTACGCAGGGAATGTGTGTTTAATTTCGTGATATTCTCTCCAGTAGTTTTCTACTTTTTCAACTTGCGCATTTTATTTTCTTGTAGGAATAAATATTTTTTTGTAGGAATTTGATAAGGCGGAATAAAAAAATAATTACATTTTTATAAGCGAAAAATTACGCAGGGAATGTGTGTTTAATTTCGTGATATTCTCTCCAGTAGTTTTCTACTTTTTCAACTTGCGCATTTTATTTTCTTGTAGGAATAATTATTTTTTTGTAGGAATTTGAGAAGGCGGAATAAAAAAAAATAATTACATTTTTATAAGCGAAAAATTACGCAGGGAATGTGTGTTTAATTTCGTGATATTCTCTCCAGTAGTTTTCTACTTTTTCAACTTGCGCATTTTATTTTCTTGTAGGAATAAATATTTTTTTGTAGGAATTTGAGAAGGCGGAATAAAAAAATAATTACATTTTTATAAGCGAAAAATTACGCAGGGAATGTGTGTTTAATTTCGTGATATTCTCTCCAGTAGTTTTCTACTTTTTCAACTTGCGCATTTTATTTTCTTGTAGGAATAAATATTTTTTTGTAGGAATTTGAGTAAGGCGGAATAAAAAAATAATTACATTTTTATGAGCGAAAAATTACGCAGGGAATGTGTGTTTAATTTCGTGATATTCTCTCCAGTAGTTTTCTACTTTTTCAACTTGCGCATTTTATTTTCTTGTAGGAATAAATATTTTTTTGTAGCAATTTGAGAAGGCGGAATAAAAAAATAATTACATTTTTATGAGCGAAAAATTACGCAGGGAATGTGTGTTTAATTTCGTGATATTCTCTCCAGTAGTTTTCTACTTTTTCAACTTGCGCATTTTATTTTCTTGTAGGAATAATTATTTTTTTGTAGGAATTTGAGAAGGCGGAATAAAAAAATAATTACATTTTTATGAGCGAAAAATTACGCAGGGAATGTGTGTTTAATTTCGTGATATTCTCTCCAGTAGTTTTCTACTTTTTCAACTTGCGCATTTTATTTTCTTGTAGGAATAAATATTTTTTTGTAGGAATTTGAGAAGGCGGAATAAAAAAATAATTACATTTTTATAAGCGAAAAATTACGCAGGGAATGTGTGTTTAATTTCGTGATATTCTCTCCAGTAGTTTTCTACTTTTTCAACTTGCGCATTTTATTTTCTTGTAGGAATAATTATTTTTTTGTAGGAATTTGAGAAGGCGGAATAAAAAAATAATTACATTTTTATAAGCGAAAAATTACGCAGGGAATGTGTGTTTAATTTCGTGATATTCTCTCCAGTAGTTTTCTACTTTTTCAACTTGCGCATTTTTTATTTTCTTGTAGGAATAAATTTTTTTGTAGCAATTTGAGAAGGCGGAATAAAAAAATAATTACATTTTTATGAGCGAAAAATTACGCAGGGAATGTGTGTTTAATTTCGTGATATTCTCTCCAGTAGTTTTCTACTTTTTCAACTTGCGCATTTTATTTTCTTGTAGGAATATTTTTTTTTTTGTAGGAATTTGAGAAGGCGGAATAAAAAAATAATTACATTTTTATGAGCGAAAAATTACGCAGGGAATGTGTGTTTAATTTCGTGATATTCTCTCCAGTAGTTTTCTACTTTTTCAACTTGCGCATTTTATTTTCTTGTAGGAATAATTATTTTTTTGTAGGAATTTGAGAAGGCGGAATAAAAAAATAATTACATTTTTATAAGCGAAAAATTACGCAGGGAATGTGTGTTTAATTTCGTGATATTCTCTCCAGTAGTTTTCTACTTTTCAACTTGCGCATTTTATTTTCTTGTAGGAATAAATATTTTTTGTAGGAATTTGATAAGGCGGAATAAAAAAATAATTACATTTTTATGAGCGAAAAATTACGCAGGGAATGTGTGTTTAATTTCGTGATATTCTCTCCAGTAGTTTTCTACTTTTTCAACTTGCGCATTTTATTTTCTTGTAGGAATAATTATTTTTTTGTAGCAATTTGATAAGGCGGAATAAAAAAATAATTACATTTTTATGAGCGAAAAATTACGCAGGGAATGTGTGTTTAATTTCGTGATATTCTCTCCAGTAGTTTTCTACTTTTTCAACTTGCGCATTTTATTTTCTTGTAGGAATAATTATTTTTTTGTAGGAATTTGAGAAGGCGGAATAAAAAAATAATTACATTTTTATGAGCGAAAAATTACGCAGGGAATGTGTGTTTAATTTCGTGATATTCTCTCCAGTAGTTTTCTACTTTTTCAACTTGCGCATTTTATTTTCTTGTAGGAATAAATATATTTTTTGTAGGAATTTGAGAAGGCGGAATAAAAAAATAATTACATTTTTATGAGCGAAAAATTACGCAGGGAATGTGTGTTTAATTTCGTGATATTCTCTCCAGTAGTTTTCTACTTTTTCAACTTGCGCATTTTATTTTCTTGTAGGAATTATTATTTTTTTGTAGGAATTTGATAAGGCGGAATAAAAAAATAATTACATTTTTATAAGCGAAAAATTACGCAGGGAATGTGTGTTTAATTTCGTGATATTCTCTCCAGTAGTTTTCTACTTTTTCAACTTGCGCATTTTATTTTCTTGTAGGAATAAATATTTTTGTAGGAATTTGAGAAGGCGGAATAAAAAAATAATTACATTTTTATGAGCGAAAAATTACGCAGGGAATGTGTGTTTAATTTCGTGATATTCTCTCCAGTAGTTTTCTACTTTTTCAACTTGCGCATTTTATTTTCTTGTAGGAATAAATAATTTTTTTTGTAGGAATTTGATAAGGCGGAATAAAAAATAATTACATTTTTAT
>NW_024573425.1:0-742 GCF_018153835.1 Drosophila eugracilis
CTACAGGTTTGTATGTTGACATGCTCCCAGGCATGAAGCATCTGCTCGACATACTGCTTATGGCCGATAGCTATGCTGCCAGTTTCGCCATCGCGTCTCAACTTCGATGCCCAAAAAGTGATTGAGCTGGCCGCCATCCACAACATCAAACTTATTAGCGATTGATGCTTTGATGCCCAAAAGTTCATCTTTTATTTGAGCTGGCAAGTAAAAGATCGTCAACATAAACTGCTATTATATTTATACTACCTGTCCATTGCGTACATATACGCACGGCTTGCTGACACACGTGTAAAACCAAGTTTTTTCAATACTGTGTCGAGCTTAGTATTCCATTCTCTGCCGCTTTGTTTAAGCCCGTACAGAGACTCTTTAGCTTTAGACCTTTCTCGGGAAACTCTTCGCTTACGAACCCATCTTCTTGGTTGCTCGGCTGTACATCGTGTCCTCCGATAGTCGCTTGTTGCTGAAAGAGGCAGATACGTCCATCTGATGCAAATGTAGCTTCTTCCTCAACTGCCAATGCCATAGTGATCATTCTAACGGATTTCTGCATTCGACCATAGGTGAGAATGTTTCCTAGAAGTCAACACCCAAAGTTGAGCACATCCTTTTTGGCAACTAGTCTTGACTTAAAGCGCTCTACATAGCCTTCCTTGTCAACCTTACGCCAAATAAATTAATTTTGCAGCCTATAAATTCTTTATCTTAATTGTAGATCCATCAGATCCCACGTGTTATT
>NW_024573426.1:0-2439 GCF_018153835.1 Drosophila eugracilis
TAACGTATTCGCTCCTTTTGGCTTCAAACTCTTTTTTTAGTGGGCTTCATTCACACACGATTGCCTTTTACTTAAAAAATTTTGAGGTGCGACATAACATAATGGTTTCTTGCCAACCCTTGTCACCATGAGTTGTCGAACAACGCTTTTGTTTTCTTGACTCATTGCGCAGATAGTGCTGCAGTTTTTTCAAAATTACTCAGGTTCATTTTCTGCGCTTGAATGAATAACCATACCCTGGCCATTTCACTAGAGTGTGATTTTGTCTTTCAAAACCCATTTTGCTGGAGATGAATGTTTCAGATGTCTTACTTGTTCTTCGTTTTCAGTAAGAAACTAAATAGGTGGTGATACCCTGATTGCATCAGCGCTCCTGCGCAAAATATCGTTTCGAATCTGTTTTTACTTTTTTTCTCCATGTTGTTTTTTTTTCTTGCGTAAACACGCATAAGCCTTCTCGAATGATTAGTATTAATGCATGAGATTTTAAAAAATAAACAAATGGGTAATGTGAGTGATCGCCAATAATGAACGCTTGCAAATAACGCGCAACTCCCGACAGATTATTTGTTTCATTAATCCACAAATGTCCGAATTGAATAAAATTGTCAATTTCTTCTGAACGATTTTCGATTTCAAAAAAAAATGATTTCATACACCTGAAATTCTTCTTTTACTTTTGAGCAAGTTCCTATGAAAAGTATTGCTGTTTTGAGTCAATTTTTATTAACTGTTTTCTAAACCATTCAACTATTCCACCACTTTTATTTAGTTAAGCTTGGACAAAATGGCATTTAAACGATAATGCCGACTCATTTGCACTGTTGCTTGCATTAGAATACATACACTGCTTTCATTTTTCACAAAGTCAATCACAACAAAAATAACCATATCTGCATGCTTTCATGATGTCCACATTTATATATCCCTTGTTCAGGGCTGAGCATAATAAAAAATGACTCTTTTAGATTCATTTTCAACTGCTTTAGCCACTGATATGTGCAAGTTTGTCTTGTGTAACTCTTGCTTGCAGTATATTTTTTCAAGTTCTATTGTGGAAACTTTCTTACCCAATTAATACATTACAGTGCCAATGCCATCAGCCACCACTTTAATTCCAGAGGCCAGTGAAATATTTTCTTTGTGCTCTCTCTCATTTCTAATATTGAACCACGACTTATCAACAACACATGTGTGTGCCAGTCGCGCCACTGTCCAGACACTTCATTGATTTGCTCAAATTGTCAGTTTTCTTCATATCTGGCCAGAATAGCAAGGGTTTTTCAAAGTGGTTGGTAAGCCTTGCTTTCATTTTTTAATTTTGCACTGTTTGGCTAAAGGACCTTCGCTGTCCACCCCATAGTACTTCTCTTTGTATTACCCTTGGTGGTATACTTCTTCGCGCGACAGAAGCTTGCTCGCACACTGCTTGTCCGTAACTTTTTCACCTGTTGTCTCATGGTCCTCTTCAATAATTTTTATTTCTCAAGTCAGAGGGGCGGAACGAGGCTCGTGTCTTGATTGCCACAACGTGAAATTTTCGAAATGATTTGCCTAAGCTTATAGAAGTAACAAATGGGGTATGTTCCTCACTTTTATGTTCATTCCTATTTCGTTTAACTTTTCCACTATGTCTGATAATTCACTTTATAGCATTTTATTACACTTGGTAATTTTCTTGTGCAAGCTCATTCGCAGCAATCTTTTAAATAATGTCATTTTTCTAACAGTCCGCGTGGCTGGTACACACTCATTAATTTCTCCTATGCCCTTTTTTGACGCAATCTTATGAGTTAATTCCAGGACGACTTTTACACTCCAGTAATATGCTTGCGCAATACCGCTTTGTCCTGTGCATCGTTAAATGTTTTGTTCTTGGCTATCCCCTCTCATTTTTCACAGTTCCTCCCGCACACACCACACAGATCACTTGCACCAGAATGCTTTTATCTGTGTCAAGACCATACCGCGTAATTTTCCTCATCCAACTTTTCCGATGGAACATAACCCGTGTCCACTCATGTTCATTCATTTTTTCGCAATCACAATACAGTACTTTCAATTAATGCCTCAGTTTTTTATCCGCTCGACAATTCCTGAGGCCGTTCATAACCTCGTTATTAACGATATTTTATTTATTGTGGAACCTGGATAATTGTCAGTGTATGTTTAATATGAGTACTTCTATGTTTATTTTACAGCTGCGCGATGGCAGACGTCTTCAAAAAGCAGAGATACAAGAAGAAGGAATACATAAGAATAAGAACATCGCATAAAAGCAACAAAAGGGTACTTTAAGAGGACCAAGTTTGTATATCGATTGTTGCCCGACAAATCATATTTCAAAACATAAATATTAAATATTAAATATAATTAAATATTAAAATAAATATTAATATTAAACATTAAATATTAAACATTAAATATTAAATATAAATA
>NW_024573427.1:0-1279 GCF_018153835.1 Drosophila eugracilis
TATATATAATATATATTAATACTATAGGTACAATATCGCATGTGTGAAAACCTTCTTAATAATCCATTCATTTATTATTATACCAAGTCAATCCATCGTTATTTAAGAATTTTACAGATGCTACTCATATATTAAGATAATTTAGTTACTTTGCTAAGCAAAGTATATGGAACAGATGATTACGAATTATTGTACTTGTATACTTTTTATTTATATAGAAGTTTTTTTATTATGGCGTCACTAATATGACGTTTCATTTGGCTACCATTATGGGACTATTGGACACCTATAGATTCCCATATTATTAACTTAGTCTCTTTATGAGACTTGTACTTGTATAATTTCTTTCTTTATATAGAAATGTTTTTATTACGGCGTCACTAATAAAATGACGTTTCAGTTGGCTACCATTATGGGGACTAGTCTCTTTATGAGACTTGTACTTGTATAATTTCTTTCTTTATATAGAAGTGTTTTTATTACGGCGTCACTAATAATATGACGTTTCATTTGACTACCATTATGGGGGACTATTGGACACCCTATAGATTCCCATATTATTAACTTAGTCTCTTTATGAGACTTGTACTTGTATAATTTCTTTCTTTATATAGAAATGTTTTTATTACGGCGTCACTAATAAAATGACGTTTCAGTTGGCTACCATTATGGGGACTAGTCTCTTTATGAGACTTGTACTTGTATAATTTCTTTCTTTATATAGAAGTGCTTTTATTACGGCGTCACTAATAAGATGACGTTTCATTTGGCTACCATTATGGGGACTATTGGACACCTATAGACTCCCATATTATTAACTTAGTCTCTTTATGAGACTTGAACTTGTATAATTTCTTTATTTATGTAGAAGTGCTTTTTATTTCACGGCGTCACTAATAAGATGACGTTTCATTTGGCTACCATTATGGGGACTATTGGACACCTATAGACTCCCATATTATTAACTTAGTCTCTTTTATGAGACTTGTACTTGTATAATTTCTTTTATTTATATAGAAGTGCTTTTATTACGGCGTCACTAGATAAGATGACGTTTCATTTGGCTTACCATTATGGGGACCCTATTTGGATCACCCTATAGGATTCCCATATTATTCTTGAGTTTCTTTTTCAGACTTGTACTTTCTGGTTTCTTTCTTTATGTAGAAGTGGCATTTTATTACGGCGTCACTAATAAGATTGACGTTTTCATTTATTATACCATTATGGGGACTATTGGACACATATAGACTCATATTATTAATATTTAGCTTTATGA